>NW_018240543.1:118333-123262 GCF_001263595.1 Phalaenopsis equestris | reverse complement strand
GGAGGATAATAAGGTCGAAAATTAGGATTTCCTTGATTGTTCAGATTTATAGATGGATTCAACGAATTATTATAATTATTACAACTAAAATTAGGGTGATTTTTGCATCCAGTGTTAAAATAAGTAGAATAAGGATTGTTATTTTGATTATTTATAGCGTTTAAAGTTTCATAAGATAGTTGAGTATCAATAATCGGTCCTAGTGAATTTTCCTCTAATACTGAGGGTATTTGAAAATAGTTCACTCCTATTTGATCAATCTTTTTAGAAATAACAGCAATTTGAGATGCCAAAATGCACATTGCATCAGAATCATGAATACTGACCACTCTCTTAAGATTTACCCTTTCTAAGGACCATTAAAAATTTTTAGTAGTCATTTCTTCAATTAAAAAATATGCTTCATCAAAAGGTTTTGACATTAATGATCCACCCGCAGCAGCATCTATAATAGATCTTAGTGACCCTACTAATCCATTGAAAAAGGTTTGAATTATAAACCAATCTGGCAAAGCATGGTGTGGACATTTTCTTAGAAGATCTTTAAATCTTTCCCAGGCTTCATATATTGATTCCCGTTCAAAATGACAAAAATAAGTAATTTCATTTCTAAGCTTAGCGGTTTCGAGGGTGGAGAATATTTAGCCAAGAATTTTTGTGATAGTTCTCCCCAAGTTCTAATAAATCTAGTTGTTAATTAGTTTAACTAAGCCTTGGCTTTATCACTTAATGAAAAAGGAAAAAGTCTAAGCCTAACAGCATCATTAGACAAATTTCAAGAAAACTAGCAAGATGTAAGTTAGGATCTTCAGTAGGTGGTCCTCCAAACTGATTATTTTGTACCATTTGAATAATAGTAGGTTTGAGCTCAAATGAATTAGTAGCAACAACAAGATTTTGAGTAGTTAAGTGAATTTCATCTGCTGTGAGATTTGCATAATCTTTTAAAGGTCTTTGTCGATTTTCATTTATTGGATTTTCTAAGTTATTTGCTATATCTTTTAAATTTTTAATTTCTCTTTGTTGTTTTTTAATTTTTTTAATAGTACGTTCTAACTTTGAATCGTAAGTTACTAAGTCTTCAAATGCTATATTTCGCATAAATAAATAAAGTAAGCAAAGTAAAATTCTTTTTTTTTTAAATACTCTTACATAAATTTCATTTTGGATTTTTCAATTTTTTCAATTTATTTAATTTTGTAATCTTTTTATAGTATATATATTATCTCAAACTTTCTTAATTTATCAAAACTATTTAATTTACCTATATTTAACCGTAACCTTCCCCACGCAACGATGCCAAAAACTTGATCCCGATTTTTTATACGTAAGGATTTATGAATTTGACACCACTACAGCGCCAAAAACTTGATCCTTGTATGAAAAGTAAGTTGTGTAAAAAATATATAATTATAGGCAATTAAATATGAGATTCTATGCAAGTGTACGTATCATTATAAAGTAATAAAGCACTTTCTATTTAAGCCCCTAATATCGATCCCACAGAGAAGGTGTAAATTGGTAATGATAAGTTTTATTAAGAAATTTATAGAAAATCACATGACAATTCACAAAAAGTGAAACGAAGTTACTGTCACTAATTTTGAATGCTGAGATATTATCAAAACTAAAGTACTTAATTATTAGCAAAACCAAAATGTAAAGTTTAAAAGGTAAATACTAATCTACTAACTATATTTATGCAACGAAGATTTCTTATGTGAAAAAGCATCTTTCCCACTACAATGAGGTTCTGATGAAATCAGATGAGATAAATGTTTATAATATGTATTGTGCCAAATAGAAGAAATTATAATTCTCTACTTTGATACATTGCATAGAAAATCATTGGCAAATCCTAGGTTTAGTCCGTAAATCTGCGGCTAGGCTAGGAGGATACCGGCTCCCACTCCAGAGCTCCCATTTCCCTTTACCAGAAGGCTAACTCTCGCTTTAGTTTCTAAACACTAAGACCAAATTGAGGATTTTAGTCTGTCACCCTAAAGATTCTCTAATTCTACACCCAAGAAAGAATATTTCCCTATTTATTTGCACTTAATTCCATGAACGAATTTCTCCTCCATGAAATCATATGTGATCCTCACTCTGTTGTAGAACTCATACTCCATTTCCTGGATCATATGTTTCAAAACATGTTTTAACAATTTAATTGGCCAAATTGAAATGTAAATTAAGTTCGGAGTTGCAAAATCATCACAATTTATTTTATATTTTAATATTGGCACATCATATTATCTCTTCATTTCAACATATCTCATAGTAGGGAGAAAGATAGAGTGAACTACTTAGACTTCATGAGAAAGACACAATAAAACACAAATTTCATATATGAAAGCAAGTTCATACAACACTAATAAACAAACAAAACTTATCTGAAACTCTTTCTCAAAGCAAATCCCTTGTAGCCTTAATATGGTGGTGGAATGAAAATGGATTATGAAGAATGGCGAAAATGGAGCGTGGTGGAACATTTTGGAGCGAAAAGGAGTCATTTTCCTTCTGAATTTCGGCCCCAAGTAAAGCCCAAGGTTGGTTCTCTAAGAGGTGCCTCCAAAAACTCTTTAATAATTGTTTAAATACATTGAACCTTCTGAACCGCCTTTTGTGCCATTGGCGCTGAGTCAAAATTTCTACTGTTCTGTTGTTCTGCGCCGTCCGCGTTGCCATTGGCGTGGTCAACGCTGATTACTGCTTCAAAAATGTCATTTTAACTCCAAATTCCATCTTTTTTTTCTTTTTTTTTTTGTTTAAGTCCTAAAAATCAACAATCTGCAAGAAAACATCAAAATAGCTTCCATTAAGTTGCATTATCACCAAAAATAAGTATAAAATATGGGTTTAAAAATGCATCTATTTTCGTTGTATCAGCTACCGAGTTTGATGAACAAGTGGAGGACATTCAGGAAAACCCTCTAGATCTTGAGATAATCCATGAAGAAATAATCAAAGAGAGAGTTGAAAGCTCAGGACTGAAATTTCTGAGCTAGCCAAAGAACATGGAGTAGCCATCAATGATGATGAAGAATTTGATTTCAAAGATTATCTCGATGAAGATTTCATGGATATTCATGCTGTCGAGACTAGAGCCGCCAAGCGTTGCGCTTAGACGCTGATGAATTTTCTTTTGTTGAACATTATGAATCTTGGATTTTATATGGAGTTGGAAGCCATGGGATTTGAATTTGGGATTTATCCTATCTTTTTTCCGGAGTTCAAGGGTTTAAACATCGAGTTTAGTCAGTTATAGGGACAAAAAACCCGCTAAATTCCGCCAAAAATTCAAATCTTGCCAAATTCCGCCAAGACACTGGTTTGGGCATCATCGGTGCTCTATCCCCAATGATAGGTAGGCATTATCCAATAAGGCACCGTTGGCGCCCATTCTGGCGCCGTCGGATCAGAAAAATAAAAATGCTCCAAAATTTATTGTGGCCATAAATCTTCAAAAAATTTTATTTGCTCCAATAATAATCATTATTTTATGATATTTTTCAATAAGTAGGACTCAAATATATAATTTACTAATAGTAATAACAATTCAAAAAAAACTAAATGTTAATGATAACTATGGGTTGCCTCCCACAATACGCTTGGTTTAACGTCGTCAGCCCGACCAACTTAGTTTTAATCAGGTTCACCCAACATTAAAGCCTATTTAAAATTTTGTTGAGATCCCTCAAAATAAGGTTTTAACATATGTCCATTAGCTTTAAAAATTCTTATAGTCTTAGGATCTTCAATATCAACAGCACCAAAGTGGTAAATTTTTATAATCGTTAAAGGTCCTACACACCTAGACTTTAGTTTCCCTGAAAATAGTTTTAATCTCGTATTATATAGCAGAAATTTCTGTCTAGGTTCAAACCTCTTTTATATATATTCCAATCATGCCATATCTTCATTTTTTTCTCCTTATAAATCCTATCATTATTGTAAGTTTCATTTCTAATTTCTTCTAATTCATTCAATTGCAATAATATTTTCTCATCAGCATCCTTTAAACTGAAACTCAATTCTTTTATCACCCAATATGCTTTATGATTTAATTTTACTGGTAAGTGACACGTTTTTCCAAAAATTAGTCTATAAGGAGACATTTCTATAGGAGTTTTATAAGCAGTCCTATATGCCCATAAATCAATATGTAATCCAACAGACCAATCTATTTTATGTGGATTTATAGTTTTTTTTCTAAAATTCGTTTAATTTCACGATTAGATACCTCAGCCAAACCCCTAGTTTGGAGATGATAAGTGGTAGAGATTCTATGTTTGAGTTTATATTTTTCAACCAATCTCTAAATCAGATTATTCCTAAAATGAGATTCTCCATCAGAAATGATTACACTCGGCATTTCATATCTTGCAAAAACATTTTACATTAAAAATTTTGAAACACTCCGAGCATCACATTTGGGTAAAGCGATTGCTTCTATCAATTTAAATACATAATCTACAACAACCAATATATATAAATTTACAAATGAAGGACTAAATGGTCTCATAAAGTCTGATCCCCAAGCATCAAAGATTTTAACTTCCAATGTAAAATTTAAGGGAATTTCATTTTTTCTAGAAATATTACCTACTCTCTGCATTGATCACAAGTTTTAATATATTTGTAAACATTCCTAAAAATAGTAGGCCAATAGAATTCAATTTGTAAAATCTTATGTGCAAATTTATCAGTTCCAAAATGTCCTAAAAATTCTAAATCATGACATGGCTGAAAAATCGGCTCAACCCCATAACTATCTCCTTGCATTATTTGTATAAGTATGTGTTGACACAATTTTGGTTGAGGAATTGCCCATTGGAAGCTGGTCGGCCACAGAAATAGGAATCCCGTCACCCGCTTTAGAAAGGCATTTAATTTAAATAAATAAATATATATATATATATATATATA
>NW_018240543.1:116222-117931 GCF_001263595.1 Phalaenopsis equestris | reverse complement strand
TCCCTCAGGATTTTCAGCATTAGCCCCCTCCATAGCTAGGAAATTTGCAGGTCTATTAGCTTCCCTGTACACAAAAGAAAAATGAATCTTGCATTCAGTGCTGAGCTTTTTAATTCTATGGATCCATTGATTGATATGCCAAGAGGACAATATCTTAGAATTGAGTAGCTCCACCAGCAGGGAGGAGTCGATTTCTGCAACAATCCACTGCCAATTGTTCTTCTTAACAAAATTTAAAGCCCAAAATAGAGTTGCAGCTTCAGTTTCCAAAGCATCCTCAGCCATATAAGGGGCCTTGGAGAACAACAAGGTCTTCCCTTTGTGATCTCTGAAAATTCCCCCAATACCTGCTCTCTTATTTGTGTAGCTTCCATCAGTGTTAATTTTAATGAAAGGATAAGGAGGTCTCTCCCATCTTACCTTGATAATTTCAATGTGATTAGCACCCATGTAAGTTGTGGTCTGCAGGATCATGGGGAACTTCCTTCAGTGTATTAGCTTGTTTAGGTAAGCCCAACAGTTAGACATCACCCATGTAGCACTGGCCTCCCTATCCTCATGTTTGGCCATGTTTCTAGCCATCCAAATAAACCAAGAAACAATGAAGGGAAATGGCATGAGGTTTATCTCTTTCCAGTCTTTAGTGCAGTCTGAAATATTAACCCAACCAATGTTAATCAATTTGATGTTCATTTGGGCTTTAAAACATGTGCACCAATTTAATATAATCACTTTGATTAAAGTTGCACCTGAAGAATAAATGATCCCTTGTGTCCTAATCAAGCTTGCATAGGTGGCATCTAGAAGGACCTTTCAGGCCTTTAAGTTTCAGAATATCAGTTTCAGAATATCATCTGTGGGGAGAAGGTTATTAATAACTCTCCAAGAGAAGAACAACATGGAAGGGGTGAGGTGTTTTTGGAAAGAGAAGATATTCCACTAGCAAGTGTCCCAGCAGTACAGATAGTTCTGGATGTCTTTTGAGATACTAGCTCTAGTCCTATTCAGCAAGTTGAGTTGGTCCTAATTTTTTCTGTCAAATTGAATAGTAGAGATGTAGCTAGCAGACTGCTCCTTCAGTAAACCCCTCAAGAAGTCCTCTGACCAAACATTGTCAACACAACAATCCTTGACCAATAGATCCCCCTCCTTTTCATCCTGCAAAGGTTCCGAACAGTCATTAGAACACCAGTTGTCTTTTCAGAAATTAATATTCCCTTGTCCCAACTCCCATCTTAGCAGCTTATCAATGTCTTCTCTGGCCTTGAGCATCTGAAACAAAATTTTGGAGTCTCCCACCTTCCTAGTGACCTCCCTAGGGTGGACAAACTTGCAGTATTTGGCCTGCATAAAATTGGCCCATAAGCTTGCATTTTGTATGAATTTAATCCATAGCTTACATAGGATAATGTGTTGCATTTAGTGCAAGCCTTTAAAACCTAAACCACCAGCCTCCCATGGTTTGGCCACTTTTTTCCAACTAGCCCAAGCCACTTGTTTTCTGTTCCCAGCCCACAAAAATCTGTTGAAGGTTCTTTCCAGCAGCAAAAATGCACTTCTTTTCATTGTAGCCACTTGGAGAGCATACAAAGGGATAAAGGTAAGAATGCTCTTCAGTAGGGTGATCCTACCCCCATTGGACAAAAAGGAGTTAGACCACCCCTGAAAAGTTGAGGTTATCTTATCAATAACCTCATCAAATTGGATCA
>NW_018240543.1:112642-114145 GCF_001263595.1 Phalaenopsis equestris | reverse complement strand
CCTTCCTTTCAGCATGAGAAGAAACACAATTGAAGTCTCCTCCCACCAGCCAGGCCTTGTTAACTGAACCTTGAATGAGCTGTAAGGATTCTAGATGGTTGATGTCCATCCTAGCTCTATTGTGATAAGAATTGAACCTTTTCCTATTCTCCTTGCAGTAGGATGTCATCCTTTTCCTATTCTCCTTTGTCAAAATGGTGGGGGACAAAGGGTCCCCTTATTTAAGCCCTCTGGTGGCTTTAAAGAAACCATGGGCTTTACCATTTATAAAAACTGAGTTTATGCTATCCTCAAGCCATCTTTTAGTCATCTTGCAGCATTCCCTGGAAAAACCCCTAGCCTCCAAACATTCAATGTTGAAATCTCAGTTGACCATGTCATAAGCCTTCATAAGATCAAGCTTAAAAATTGCATTTCCCCCTCTGTAAGGTTTCTCCAAATCCTGCAGAAGTTCTTGAGCCAGGAGGATGTTATCCCCAATACTTCTGCCTTTCACAAAGGCAGCTTGGTTAATGCTGACAAGTTGAGGTAAAACAGGCTGAAGCCTGTGGACAATGATTTTGCTTATGATCTTACTTATGACATTGTTTAAACTCAGAGTTCTGTACTGCTTCCAACTGTCCTTGATAGAGGTCTTTGGGATAAAACAGTAGAGGCATTGAAATAATTAGGGAGTGAGTTTCCTTTGAAAAAATGTTGAATAGCTTTGATCACCTCTTCCTTGATGACTTCCCATGCGTTCTTATAGAAGTCTGAAGTAAACCCATCAGGTCCAGCAGATTTGGAACTATCAATAGAATTCAAAGCAGATTTTATCTCCTTGTCATCAGGAATATCGTTTAAGTGCAGATTAGCAGTTAACTTCTTTCTGTTTGTAAACAAATTGCTGTCAATTTGCACTCTATCACTGATGGTCCCATTCAATAGGCTTTGGCAATACTGCACAGGACTTTCAGCAATTTTCTTTTCCTTTTTGAGTCAAGTACCATTCTGATTCTTGATAGAGTGGATAGTGTTGCATTTCCTTTGGTATTTGATGGAAGCATGGTAGAATTTAGTGTTTCTATCTCCTTCAGCAAATTTGGTTTTTGCTGCCTTGGAGGAAATGGCCCCTGCCACTGGATAACATTTAAGAGTTTCTCATTAGCCTCAAGAAGAACAGCCTCATCAATCCTTCATTTGTTATGCTCCTCCTCTAACTCAGTTACCTCCTTTTCAGCCTTCTCAACAATCAGTAAGAGGTCTCCAGAAGTGTTCCAGCTCCACTACTTAAGGGCTTTAACTACCTTCTTCTGATTAAGCCAAAGGTTGATGAAGGGGTCAAAGTGAAGGTCTTTCTTCCAATGTTCTTTAATAATATTCAAGAAAGTTAAGTGCTGATACCACACATTCAAGTATCTAAAGGGGCTTTTCTGGTAAGTCATCTTATTTCCTATAGTGATCAGTAAAGGCCTGTGGTCAGAACCAGCTAGGCTTAGATGGGTAACAGATGTCTGCAAGAAC
>NW_018240543.1:105753-112484 GCF_001263595.1 Phalaenopsis equestris | reverse complement strand
CCTTCCTTTCAGCAGGAGAAGAAACACAATTGAAGTCTCCTCCCACCAGCCAGGCCTTGTTAACTGAACCTTGAATGAGCTGTAAGGATTCTAGCAGATCAATTCTAGCTGCTTTAGAACTACCAGCATAGACAAAAGAAGCAAAAACTTCCATATCCATAAAACTGAGATTAATATGTAAGATTTGGGTGTAGTTAAGAAGGATGGAGCACTTCATTTCTTTCCTACAAAAAACCCAAATTGTGTTGCTAGTATTAGTGAACAAATTGAAGCCAGGGAAGGCTTTAGAAATTTTAAAAGTGTTGAGATGAACCATGGGTTCCAAAATGGCAATACACCAAAGTTTATGCTTCTATTCAGATATTTAATTCTTTTCAATGATAAAGGGGAGGGCAATCCCCCTAATGTTCCAACATAACAGATTATTCATGGGGATGGGGGAGAAGAGTAAGGTTGGGACCTGGACCTAGTCCTCCCTCTTGTTTTGTTAGAACCCATTTTTATCTGATTGATATGAACCTCCAAACTCTGAAGCTCCTTTCCTTTTCCAAGATCTTGTCCTTCTGTTTTATAATTCTTTTTCTTCTTAGCTTTTTGAATTTGCCAATTTGACTCCAGCAGTTTATTCATATCTTCTATACTGAGTCCACCACTGGATGCTTCACATTTCTGGGAGATAGGGAGGTAAGTATCACCTCCCTCATTGACTCAGCCTCTGGTTGGATCTCCAATTCCTTAGCCTTTGTAGATATTTGGCGAGCAATTTTGCTGCCAACTCGGACTGTCCCATCCACACAGGATGGGTCCTTTTGGGTGGGAGACTTCTCAGTCCTTTCAACCAACAAGGTCTTCTTTTGCACTTCTCTATCTTCCTATATGTTGTTAGTGGCATCCTCCAACTCCTGCTGAGGTTGGTGGTAAGTCCTTCTAATGGGGGGTTTCAACCTGTAGCATCTCTCCCTGTTATGTCCAAACATTTTGCAATGTTGGCAGTAATGTGGTCCTTACTCCATGATGACTTCTTGCCAGAACCCCCTTTGACTGTCCCCAATCCAAATTCTCTTAACATCAGGAAGCGTAACATCCCTTTCCACTGGGATTCTTGCACCGACTGGTCTGGCCTTATTAAAAGTAGCAGCATCAACCTTCAAGGGTGAACCCAAGGTGCACCGAATATTGAACAGTGCATTCAGCCAGTCCATTCAGCTTAAATAGATGCAAAGGCAGTTTAGGTAACTTAAACCAAATAGGCACCGTGGGAGGTTCTTGTGATGGATCATAATTAGGTGAACATTTTAAAATTTTTATTTCTGTTCCAGCTATGATGATCGATTGCTTTGCAAAGATTCTGGCATAGTCCTCTTCTATAGTCAGCTGGAATATGAGATGTCTACCATCCAACAGCCCTAGCTTCCAATCTGAAATCTTCAGAGATTCAAAGTATTTTCTTACTAGTTCCATCTTTGGATGTCCCAAGCTGAATTTGCCAATTAGGGTGAATTGAACCTCCAAGTTTAAATCAGCAAGCTCTTTTTCAGAGAAAATAGCAGCTGGTTCCCCATCTTTAGTACCCACAGGGTGAATGCAAGAGGAAGACTAGTAAATCAAGATCCAGAAAAGGGAGGAGGGATTTTCAACCACCCTAGCATAGGTGGCTTCAGTCCATTGCAAATTAGTTTCCAAGTCAATAGGGGTACTCATGTTGGACCCCCAAAAAGCAACAGCAGAAAATGCTCCAAGCCAAACACAAACACCAGCTAAGGGAAGTAAGAAAACAATAGATACTTCCCAAAGGCAGCCAACCCATAGCTTCCAAGCAAGTTCCAGAGAACACCAAGAAGAAATAGAAGAAGAAACAGAAGAAGGAAATCAGCTTCAGCTGAGTAATGGAACAGTAAAACTTCACTAAAACAGCAAGAAGCCTCAACTTCCCCCAACAAGGCCACCAAGAACAAAGTAAAAAGTTCCAACCAAGCCAAAGGAACTTCTTCAAGATCCAGCCAACTCCTAGAACAGTTTTCACAACAACACCAGGCAGCTCCATTATAGGGCATCTCCATTTTAGCTAAAACCTTAGCAGAGCTCTGCTAGGTCCAGCCACCACCTCCATCTGTTGTATATATATATATATATATAAGTTTATAAAAATATGAAATCAAACTGATCTCATATCATTCATAGTTTAAATAAAAGAGCATTACACCTCAAGCCATGCATCTATCCCAAAAGATAAACATAAGGCTTGAGGGTGAGGTTTGATTAAATAAATTAAGAAATATATGACATCTATTTGGTCTGCGAAAATCATTTTATTTATATGAAGAATTAAATAGCGTTTCTATTAAGTTAGGTTCGAAAAAGCTTCCTATAAGGGCAAGCCCCTACAATTAATAACATCTTAGATAATCGAAGTCACCTAAGTGAACTCTCCTAAGAGAACTCTCGATAAAAATCAGGGAATAATATCTTCAAAGAGGTCAAAAGGATAAGACTTTTCAATGAGGTCAAAAAAGGAGGAGTGAAAGGTGAATGGCTCAAATTTGAAACATTTACTGTAGAATTGAATGGAGGAAGAAGTAGGGGATGTCACAGACCCAGAGGAGAACCATAGTAGCTTCCCAAGCTACCCTATGGTTTGGCTTTAATTTAGAGAGAAACATTTAAATTTTTCACCTGGTCAATTATATTAATTAGGGCTTACACTCGCGTGAAAAAATCACACAAATAGCTTGGAAGATGTGAGGGTTTATGTTGTAATGAACGAGAACCTCAGAATCCTAACGACAACCTAGGAATCTTAAGACGAGTTAGGGCTTATATTGTGTAGCAGAGCTATACAAAAACCGAAAGAAAAGTTGAGAATTTATGTTGCATACGTAAACCACCTCAAAGTCCTATGGCCTGGTTGTTTAACTCTAAGGAATGGTTTATTTGGTGAAGACATAGTTTGCTCTTGAAGATGGTCGTGCTACCCATAATGTTAGCTCCAAGCTTCTCATCATGGCAAGTTTAGGTTTTTTAATGTGTTAAGTTATAATGTGAAATCAGATGTCCCTAAGGGTTATGGTTATTTAAATATTATGGGGCATATTAAAATTGATTAGAGCGACACCAGTTAGGATCCTATGGTTCCCTCATTTCGGCACCACCATTTTCTCTCGTATTCACTTAGTCTAAATGAATTTACTAAACTCAACTTAATGAGTTTCATACTTTCATTTAGACTGTAGGAAATGACCGTGGAAAATTTTGTTAGCAACCATAGGTTACCTCCTCCGAGGGATTCCCCATCATCCGATAGAGACATTTCAATTTAGTTGCAGTTTTTTTTTTTTGGTTTGTGATTAAATTTTGAGTTGTTTTATATTTTGAATGTTGTGTTAGTGAAGTTTATCTTGTTTTAATTTTAAATTTTTTTTTGGTTTTGGTTCTACGGGTATCCTAGCAATTTTGGTTTTCATGTAGGGTGACATCTTTGTTTAACATGCAAGCTCGAGCCATGAAGTACGAAAAGGTAAATCAAAGGTAAATCCAATAATTTAAAAGTGTACCTGTCGATTCTTCTCATTACTTTACCTGGAAGGTTAGTACTTGCAAGACATATATAATTTTGCAAGGAATTTAAATTGCAAGAGTATATGAAGGTTCAGCTACCAAACCCCAAGTTATGACTTTATTGAATCTCAGGAGATCCTAGTGAATGGTTTTAGAACAAAAATATGAAAATTCTAATTTTCCCTTCAGAATGTCCTATAAAATTCAAAATGCTCGAGCAATGACCTTGGACCACTCTAAAGATCTCTTGAAATATTCCGAGTACATTTTAAACTTATCATATTGTTCCATTAATCATCTGAGGTCGAAGTGTGACTACCCCGTTGCTCAGTAAAAGTTGACAATTTAATTCGCCCGAGGATAGGATACCCAGTTAATCAATTGATGTTTCATTTAAAAGTTATGTGAGTAGGTGCCCCTAAGGCAAGTTTGAGTCATTTAAGATTATGGTGCCCGCAATTAAGGTCAAGCTTGTAGTGTTTAAAGATGTTAATCACCCATCATGTTATCTTCTAAATTCGATGAATTGAGTGTAGATATTGAACCTATGTCACTATGAAGCCTTTAATAATCATGAAAGGTGGGATGATGATTATCAAAACTTTGATTTAAGCAATATGTATTCTTTTTGAATGATCACATCATCATCAATCTTAGGCTCAAGATAAGTAAATTATCATCTTTTCTATCTTAAGCCCATCACTTAAGAATCATTTGATCTTAGTTGACTTCCAAGTCATGAAGAGAATTATGATCTTGTTGATGTTGTGCAAAGGTGGTGAATGAGTTTCTACCTTTTAATCCCATTATATTTGAATCATCAAAACATGTCTATTAAGATCAAAATTTCCCATTTTCCCATGGTTAATCCTAAATTTTGATTAAGAACCAAAATCTAAAATAACTATTTTGCCCTTGAGGTACTTTACCTCAAAACTCATTAAACACAACTGAAATGACTTGAGCATTCATAGTGGCATAACCATGAGTTAATTGAAACATCAGAGGAGGATAATGTAATTTTTCTTTCTGTTGTTTTTTTTTAATTCAAAAAATAGTGTTTTCAAAATTGATTTATTTAATTATCCAAAATAAAGTTTTTATTTATGAGAAAATTATTAGAGATTCCCTTCGGTCAGAGAAACACTTTTGCAAAATTTCATGATTTTTTAGTTAAATTTTCATTATTATTATTTAATTTTGGATCAACTTTAATGATTTAATCTAATAGAAAATAGTGTTTTAATTATCAAAATTAATTTTTATATTTTTATTAGACTTCTCTGAGTTCAGAAAACTAATAGAATCAATTTTTAGTGTTTTAATGATTTTTAATTTATTTATTATAATTATTTTAAGGGGAAAATAAGGAAAATTTACTTTTAAACATTTAAATTTTTTTAACCTAGAAATATTAAAAAAATATTCTAATGAATTCTAAGTGATCAGTGAAAATTTGTATCGATCAAGGAATAATTGCATATATTTTGAACTATTTTTTGTATTTTTAAAAATTTTGATTATTTTAATTTTTTTTAATTCAAAATAAACTTTGGAAATGACATATTTCCACAAAAATAACTTTTATTTTTATTAAATGACCCCAATCACAAGGAACACAAAAAACTATTTTTCAAGATTTTTCCGAAGCTTATTTACTTTATTATAATTATTTTGTGCAAAAGGACCAAGTTTCTGTAAAAATTGATTTTAGTACTTAAACTAAGCCAAATAATTTTTAAATTTTTATAGTAAGTAAACTTGACTTTTATGCACAATGTGGAACTGATTTCATCAACTTTTTATAAGTTTATAATCAAACTCTTGCAATAGTTAATCAATATATTGCAATAGTTTATCATCCTTATTTTGCAAACTCTTCCAATAGTTTATCAAAATAAGATTATAATCAAATTCTTGCAATAGCTTATCAAACACAATGTGGAACTGATTTCATCAAAAATCTCAATTTATGGTGAAGTATCCATCTAATTAATCTTTATTTAGCATCCTTCTTTTGCATTAAATATTTAATAGCAGTATGATCTGTATGCACTATACATTTAGTTCCAATTAAATAAGGTATAAATTTATCAAAGGCATAAATAATATCTAATAACTCTCTTTTTGCAGTAGTATAATTAATTTGATTCTCATTTAGAGTTTTGCTAGCATAATATACAACCTTAAAAACCTTATTGTGCCTTTGTCCTAATACAACCGCAATAGCATAATCACTAGCATCACACATTATTTCAAATGATTTTTCCAAGTCAGGTAGAACTATTATAGGTGCAATGACTAATTTTTTGTGACTATTTTTTTCTTTAATAATTCAAATGCTTTTATGCATTCCTCATCAAAATTAAATTTCTTATCTTTTTCTAAAAGTTGGCATAACAACTTAGTTATTTTTGAAAAAAATTTTATGTAGCGCCTGTAAAAACCAGCGTGTCCTAGAGAACTTCTCTCCACTTTAACATTAGTAGGTGGTGGTAATTTTTCTATAACTTTGACTTTTGCAGGATCTACCTCCATGCCTTTTTTAGAAATTTTATGCCCAAGCACAATACCTCCTGCAACTATAAATTGACATTTTTCCCAATTTAATACTAGGTTGACTTTTTATCAAACTTCCAAAACCTTTCTAAATTATTAAGACATAACTCAAATGAAGTCCCAAATAAAGAAAAATAATCCATAAACACGTCCATTCCATGTTCTATAAAATTGCTAAAAATTGACATCATGCATCTTTGAAATGTTGTAGTGCATTTCATAGTCCAAAAGGCATTTAGGCATTCTACGAAAATCAAATGTTCCATATGGGCTTGTAAATGTTGTTTTATCTTGATCCTTTGGAGCAATTGAAATTTTATGATAATCGGTATATCCATCTAAAAAGTAATAATATTTATTCCCAGCCAATCTTTCCAACATTTGGTCTAGAAAGGGTAAAGGAAAGTGATCTTTTCTTGTGGCCATATTTAATTTTCTATATTCAATACAAATTCACCAACCAGTAACTTCTCTTATTGGTATTAATTCATTTTTCTCATTTTCTTCAACAGTCACTCCTCCTTTCTTTTGAACACAGTTAATTGGACTTAACAAAGCACTATCTGAAATAGGATAAATAATTCCAGCATCTAACCATTTTAAAATCTTAAAATCAA
>NW_018240543.1:105150-105637 GCF_001263595.1 Phalaenopsis equestris | reverse complement strand
CATACAAATTGAAGGACTAATTCTGTTAATATCTGTTAAAGTCCATCCAAAAGCCTTTTTATACTTGTTCAACATTTCTATCAACTTTTGTTCTTGAATTTCAGTTAACTCACAAGATATAATAGCAGGCAATGTAGATGATTCTCCTAAACATACATTCTTTAAATGGGCAGGTAATATCTTTAATTCAAGTTCAGATGGTTTAATACTTGAAGGAATAAGATTTTTACTATAATTTTCCAACAAGTTTAACGTTTCAAGTTTGCCCTGATTATAATCCAATTCTTCTCCTTTTATTTCATCTTTATTCTAAAAAATTTCACCTTGCTTTAATTTATCTTAATTCTTAAATTGTTCATTACTCAGATAAGCAGTTACTTCCATCCTTAAACATTCATTATCATTTTCTATTACAGGAAATTTCATAGTTTTTGCAATGTCAAATTTTACTTCCTGATCATTAACTCTCATTATTAACTCTCCTTTT
>NW_018240543.1:2843-105016 GCF_001263595.1 Phalaenopsis equestris | reverse complement strand
ATCGATCAGCTAACTGAAGAGTTACAGTAGTAGGGGAAATCTCTCCCAAATCTAAACATTTAAAAATCAATAGAAGCATAAGATTGATACTCGCTCCTAAATCACATTAGGCTTTTCTAAAAAAACTTTTCACCAATTGCACAAGGTATAGTAAAATTACCAGGATCTTTTAATTTTTCAGGAAGCTTTTTCTGAATAATAACACTACACTCTTCACTGAGTGCAATGGTCTCATGATTTGTAAACTTTCTTTTCATGTTTAGTGCATCCTTCATACATCCTTCATAAATTTCACATAACTAGGCATTTGTTCCAAAGCTTCAACAAAAGAAATATTTATCGTTAATTTCTTAAGGATTTCCAAAAAAATTTAAATTTTTTTATCTTTATTTTTCTTCTTCAGTCTTTGAGGAAAAGGAGGTAATGGTTTTTCTAAAGGAACCTATGTTTGTTTATTTTCATTTCGATCATTTTCCATTTCTTCCTTCTCTTCATCAACTTCAGTTTCTCTTCGGATCCTTATTTCAACTTCTTTTCCACTTTGTAATTAAATAACTTTAATTTCCTCTTTATTTTGATCTTTGGGATTAACTTCCACAGTGCTCGGAAGAATTCCAGAAGGTCTATTACTAAGTGCAATAGCAATAAGTCCTAATTGATTTTAAATATTTCTAATACCAGCCTCTTGATTTTCTATTTGATTTCCCATATTCAACATCAATTCAACATCACTTCTTCCATCTACTTCTTCCATCTTCAACTTCTTTTGCTTAACTTGTGGGTTAGGATTGGAGTTAAATACTGGAGGATAATAAGTTTGAAAATTAGGACCTAGGGGATACTAGGATTTCCTTGATTGTTCAGATTTCCGGATGGATTCACCGGATTGTTATAATTATTCCAACTAAAATTAGGGTGATTTTTCCATCCAAGATTAAAATATTTAGAATAACGATTGTTATTTTGATTATTTATAGCGCTTAAAGTTTCATAAGATGGTTGAGTATCAATAATTTGTCCTAGTGAATTTTCCTCTAATACTGGTGGTATTTGAGAATAGTTCACTCCTATTTGATCAATCTTTTTAGAAATAGCAGCAATTTGAGTTGTAAAAATGGACAATGCATCAGAATCATGAATGCTGGCTACTCTCTTAAGATTTACCCTTTCTAAGGGCTATTAAAAATTGTTAGTAGTCATTTCTTCAATTAAAGAATATGCTTCATCAAAAATTTTTGGCATTAATGATCCACCCGCAGCAGCATCTATAATAGATCTTAGTGACCCAACTAATCTATTGTAAAATGTTTGAATTATAAACCAATCTAGCAAAGCATGGTGTGGACATTTTCTAAGAAGATCTTTAAATCTTTCTCAGGCTTCATATATCGTTTCTCCTTCAAAATGACAAAAATATGTAATATCATTTCCAAGCTTAGCGGTTTTCAAGGGTGGAAAATATTTAGCCAAGAATTTTTGTAATAGTTCTCCCTAAGTTCTAACAGATCTAGCTACTAATTAATTTAACCAAGCCTTGGCTTTATCCCTTAATGAAAAAGGAAAAAGTTAAAGCCTAACAGCATCATTAGACAAATCTCATGAAAACTAGCAAGATGTAAGTTAGGATCTTCAATAGGTGATCCTCCAAACTGATTATTTTGTACCATTTGAATAATAGTAGGTTTAATCTCAAATGAACTAGCAGTAACATCAGGATTTTGAATAGTTAGGTGAAGCACATCTGCTATCGGATTCGCATAATCTTTTAAAGGTCTTTGTCGATTCTCATTTAGTAGATTTTCTAAGTTATTTGCCATATCTTTTAATTTTTTAATTTCTCTTTACTATTTTTGAATTTTTTTTCTAATAGTACGTTCTAACGTTGAATCGTAAGGTACTAAGCCTTCAAATGCTATATTTTGCATAAATAAATAAAGTAAGCAAAGTAAATTTTTTTTTTAAAAAAATACTCTTATATAAATTTCTTTTTGGATTTTTCAAAATATATATTATCTGAATCTTTCCTAATTTATCAAAACTATTTAATTTACCTAAATTTAACCGTTACCTTCCCCACACAATGATGCCAAAATCTTGATCCTGGTTTTTTATATGTAAGGATTTACGAAGTTGACACCACTATAACGCCAAAAACTTGATCCTTGTATGAAAAATAAGTTGTGTAAAAAATATATAAATATAGGCAATTAATCATGGGATTCTATGCAAATATACGTATCATTATCAAGTAATAAAGGACTTTCTATTTAAGCCCCTAATATCGATCCCACAGGGAAGGTGTAAATTGGTAATGATAAGTTCTATTAGGAAATTTACAGAAAATCACATGAGATCACTGTCTTTAATTTTGAATTTTGAGATGTTATCAAAACTAAAGTACTTAACTATTAGCAAAACCAAAATGTAAATTTTAAAAGGTAAATACTAATCAACTAACTATATTTATGCAATGAAGATTTCTTATGTGAAAAAACATCCATCCCACTACACTGAGGTTCTGGTGAAATCAGATGAGATAAATTTTTATAATATGTATTGTGCTAAATAGAAGCAATTATAATTCTCTACTATGATACAGTGCATAGAAAATCATTGGCTAATCCTTGGTTTAGTCCCTAAATCCGGGCTAAGATACCGGCTCCCACTCTAGAGCTCCCACTTCCCTTCAACAGAAGGCTAACTCTCGCTTTAGTTTCTAAACACTAAGACCGAATTGAGGATTTTAGTCTGCCACCCTAAAGATTCTCCAATTCTACACCCAACAAAGAATATTTCTCTATTTATTTGCACTTAATTCCATGAACGAATTTCTTCTCCATGAAATCAAATGTGATCCTCACTCTGTTGTAGAACTCATACTCCATTTCCCGGATCATATGTTTCACAAAATGTTTTAACAATTTAATTGGCCAAATTGAAATGTAAATTAAGTTCGGGGTTGAAAAATCATTATAATTTATTTTATATTTTAATATTGGCACATCATATTATCTCTTCATTTCAACATATCTCATAGTAGAGAGCAAGATATAGTGAACTACTCAGACTTCATGAGAAAGACACAACAAAACACAAATTTCATATATAAAAGAAAGTTCATACAACACTAATAAACAAATAAAACATATCTAAAACTCTTTCTCAAAGCAAATCCCTTGTAGCCTTTCCTTGGAAATGCAGGAAGAAGATATCTCTCACTTTTCTCCTTCTCCAACACTCTTACAGAAAGTTTCGCACTAAATCTCACCACACAAACTCTAAACTATAAAAGAAAAATCACTAATGGACTCCAATATGGTTGTGGAATGAAAATGGATTATGAAGAATGGCGAAAATGGAGCGTGGTGGAACATTTTGGAGCAAAAATGAGTCATTTTCCTGATGAATTTCAGCCCCAAAGAAAGCCCAAGATTGGTTCTCTAAGAGGTGCCTCCAAAAACTCTTTAAAATTTTTTTATATACATTGAACCTTCTGAACTGCCTTTGGCACCGTCGGTGCTGAGTCAAAATTTCTACTGTTCTGTTGTTCTGCGCCGTCGACGCTGCCCTTGGCGTGGTCGGCATTGAGTACTTCTTCAAAAACGTCATTCTGACTCCAAATTTCATCCTTTTTTCTTTTTTTTTGTTTTAAGTCCTAAAAATCAACAAATTGCAAGAAAACATCAAAATACCTTTCATTAAGGTGAAATATCACCAAAAATAAGTATAAAATATGGGTTTAAAAATGCATATATTTTCTGTGTATCAGTAATCAAGTTTGATGAACAAGTGGAGGATATCTAGGAAAACCCTCTAGATCTTGAGATAATCCAAGAAGGAATAATTGAAGAGAAAATTGAATGCTTAGGACTGAAATTTCCAAGCTAGAAAAAGAACATTGAGTAGCCATCAATGATGATGAAGATTTTGATTTCAAAGATTATCTCGATGAATATTTCATGGATATTCATGTTGTCGAGACTGGAGCAATCAAGCGCTGCGCTTAGACACTGATGAATATTTTTCCTGTTGAACATTATGAGTCTTGGAGTTTATATGGAATTAGAAGCCATGGGATGCGAATTTGGGATCTATCCTATCTTTTTTCTGGAGATGAAGGGTTTAAACATCGAGTTTAGGCAGTTATAGGGGTGAAAAACTCGCTAATTTTCGCTAAAAAATTTAAAATTCAAATTTCGCCAAATTCCGCCAAGACGTTGGTTTTGGCGACGTCAGTGCTCTACCCCCAATCATAGGTAGGCTTTATCCAATAAGGCGTCGTTGGTGCCCATTCTGGCGCCATCGGTGTCAGAACAATAAAAATGCTCCAAAATTTATTTTGGCCATAAATCTTAAAAATTTTTTATTCGCTCCAATAATAATGATTATTTTATGATATTTTTGATTTAGTAGGACTCAAATATATAATTTAATAATAGTAGTAACAATTCAAAAAACTAAATGTTAATGATAACTATGGGTTGTGTCCCACTAAACGCTTGGTTTAATATCGTCAGCCCGACCAACTTAGTTTTAATCAGGTTGACCCAACATTAAAGCCTCTTTAAAACTTGGTTGAGATCCCTCAAAATAAAGTTTTAATTTATGCCCATTACCTTTAAACATTCTTCAAGTCATAGGATCTTCAATATCAACAGCACCAAAGTGATAAATTTTTATAATCGTTAAAGGTCCCACCCACCTATACTTTAGTTTCCTTGAAAATAGTTTTAATCTCATATTATATAGCAAAAATTTCTCTCTAGGTTCAATTCTCTTTAATATAATATTCTAATCATGCCATATCTTTATTTTCTCCTTATAAATCCTATCATTATTGTAAGATTCATTTCTAATTTCTTTCATTTCATTCAATTTCAATAGTCTTTTCTCACCAGCATCCTTTAAACTGAAACTCAATTCTTTTATCGCCCAATATGCTTTATGCTCCAATTTTACTGGTAAGTGACACGTTTTTCCAAAAATTAGTCTATAGGCAGACATTTCTATTGGAGTTTTATAAGGAGTCCTATATGCTCCTAAATCAATATCTAAGCTAACAAACAAATCCATTTTATGCAAATTTATAGTGTTTTTCTAAAATTCGTTTAATATCACGATTAGATACCTCAGCCAAACCACTAGTTTGGGAAGATAAGTGGTAGAGATTCTATGTTTGATATTTTATTTTTCAACCAATCTCTAAATCAGATTATTCCTAAAATGAGATTCTCCATCAGAAATGATTACACTCGGCATTTCATATTCCATATCTTGCAAAAATATTTATCTTTAAAAATTTTGAAACACTCCGAGCATCACATTTGGGTAAAGCTATTACTTCTATCAATTTTAATACATAATACATGACAACCAATATATATAAATTTCCAAATGAAGGAATAAATGGTCCCATAAAGTCTAATCCCCAAACATCAAAGATTTCAACTTCCAATGTAAAATTTAAAGGAATTTCATTTCTTCTAGAAATATTACCTACTCTCTGCATTAAGAACATGTTTTAATATATTTGTAAACATTCTTAAAAATAGTAGGCCAATAGAATCCAGTTTGTAAAATCTTATGTGCAATTTTATTAGTTCCAAAATGTCCTTAAAATTCTAAATCATGACATATTTGAATAATTGGTTCAATTTTCTCCGAAGGTATACATATCCCCATAACTATATCCTTACATTGTTTGTATAAGTATGTGTTGACACAATTTTGGTTGAGGAATTGCCCATTGGAAGTTGGTCGGCCACCGAAATCAAAATCCCGTCACCCGCTTTAGAAAGACATTTAATTTATGTATATATATATATATATATAAGTTTATAAAAATATGAAATCAAACTGATCCCATATCTTTCATAGTTTAAATAAAAGAGCACTACACTTCAAGTCATGCATCTATCCCAAAAGATAAATTAAGAAATATTTGACATCTATTTGGTCTGTGAAAATCATTTTATTTATAAGAAGAATGAAATAGGGTTTATATTAAGTTAGGTTCGGAAAAGCTTCCTATAAGGGCAAGCCCCTACAATTAATATCATCTTAGATAACCGAAGTCACCTAAGTGAACTCTCAATAAAAATCAGGGAATAATATCTTCAAAGAGGTCAAAAGGATAAGACTATTCAATTAGATCGGAGAAAGAGGTGTAAAAGGTGAATGGCTTAAATTTGAAACATTTATTGTAGAATCCAATGGAGGAAGATCTAGGGGATGCACAGACCCAGAGGAGAACCTTAGTGGCTTCCCAAGCTACCTTATGGTTTGACTTCAATTTTGAGAGAAACATTTAAATGTTTCATCTGGTCAATTATATTAATTAGGGCTTACACTCGCATTAAAAAATCATACAAATAGCCTAGAAGATGTTAGGGCTTAGGTCGTGAAGAACGACAACCTCAGAATCTTAAGACGGGTTAGGGCTTATATAGTGTAGCAGAGCTATACAAAAACCTAAAGAAAAGTTTAGAATTTATTTTGCATAAGTAAACCACCTCAAATTCTTATGGCCTGGTTTTTAAATTCTAAGGAATGATTTAGTTGGTGAAGACATATTTTTCTCTTAAAGATGATCGTGCTACCCATAATATTAGTTCCAAGCTCCACGTCATGGGAAGTTTAGGTTTTTTAATGTGTTAAGTTATAATGTGAAATCAGATGTCCCTAAGGGTTATGGTTATTTAAATATTATGGGGCATATTAAAATTGATTAGAGCGACACCAGTTAGGATCCTATGGTTCCCTCATTTCGGCACCACCATTTTCTCTCGTATTCACTTAGTCTAAATGAATTTACTAAACTCAACTTAATGAGTTTCATACTTTCATTTAGACTGTGGGAAATCTCATTAGCAACCATAGGTTACCTCCTCCGAGGGATTCCCAATAATCCGATAAAGACGTTTTAGTTTAGTTGCAGTTTTTGTTTTTCTTTGTTTGTGATTAAATTTTGAGTTGTTTTATATTTTAATGTTGTTTTAGTGAAGTTTATCTTGTTTTAATTTTAATTTTTTTTTTTAGTTTTGGTTTTATGGGTGTCCTAGCAGTTTTGGTTTTCATGTAGGGTGACATCTTTGTTTAACATGCAAGCTTGAGGCATGAAGTACAAAAAGGTGAATCCAATAATTTAATAGTGTACCTGTCGATTCTGCTCGTTCATTCACATGGAAGGTTAGTACTTGCAAGACATATATAATTTTGCAAGGAATTTAAATTGCAGGAGTATATGAAGGTTTAGCTACCAAACCCCAAGTTATGACTTTATTGAATCTCATGAGATCCTAGTGAATGGTTTTAGAACAAAAATATGAAAATTCTAATTTTCCCTTCAGAATGTCCTATAAAATTCAAAATGCTCGAGCAATGACCTTGGACCACTCTGAAGATCTCTTGAAATATTCCGAGTACATTTTAAAGTTATCATATTGTTCCATTAATCATCCAAGGTCGAAGTGTGACTACCCCGTTGCTCAGTAAAACTTGACAATTTAATTATCCCGAGGATAGGATACCCAGTTAATCAATTGATGTTTCATTTAAAAGTTATGTGAGTAGGTGCCCCTAAGGCAAGTTTGAGTCATTTAAGATTATGGTGCCCGCAATTAAGGTCAAACTTGTAGTGTTTAAAGATGTTAATCACCCATCATGTTATCTTCTAAATTCGATCAATTGAGTGTAGATATTGAGCCTATGTCACTTTGAAGCCTTTAATAATCATGAAAGGTGGGATGATAATTGTCAAAACTTTGATTTAAGTAATATGTATTCTTATTGAAATGTCACATCATCATCAATTTTAGGCTCAAGATAAGTAAATTTAATCTTTTCTATCTTAAGCCCATCACTTAAGAATCATTTATCTTAGTTGACTTCCAAGTCATGAAGATTAAGAGAATTATGATCTTGTTGATGTTGTGCAAAGGTGGTGAATAAGTTTCTATCTTTTAATCCCATTGTATTTCAATCATCAAAACATGTTTATTAAGATCAAAATTTCCCATTTTCTCGTGGTTAATCCTAAATTTTGATTAAGAACCAAAATCTAAAATAACTATTTTGCCCTTGGGGTACTTTACCTCAAAACTCATTAAACACAACTGAAATGGCTTGAGCATTCATAGTGGCATATCCATGACTTAATTGAAACATCAGAGGATAATGTGGTTTTTCTTTGTGTTTTTTTTATTTTTTAATTCAGGAAATACTGTTTTCAAAATTGATTTATTTAACTATCCAAAATAAATTTTTTATTTATGAGAAAATTATTAGAGATTCCCTTAGGTCAGAGAAACACTTTGGCAAAATTTCATGATTTTTTTGAGTTAAATTTTTGTTATTATTACTTAATTTTGGATGAACTTTAATGATTTAATTACATAGAAAATAGTGTTTTAATTATCAAAATTATTTTTTATATTTTTATTAGACTTCTCTGAGTTCAGAAAACTAATAGAATCATTTTTTTGTATTTTTATGATTTTTAATTTATTTATTATAATTATTTTATTGAGAAAATAAAGAAAATTCACTTTTAAACTTTTAAATTTTTTTTTAACCTAGAAGAATTAGAAAAAATATTCTAATGAATTCTAAGTGATCAGGGAAAATTTGTATACATTTTGAACTATTTTTTGTATTTTTGAAAATTTTGATTATTTTAACTTATTTTAATTCAAAATATACTTTGGAAATGACATATTTCCACAAAAATAACTTTTATTTTTATTAAATGCCCCCAATCATAAGGAACTCAAAAAACTAATTTTCAAGATTTTTGTAAGCTTATTTACTTTATTATAATTATTTGGTGCAAAAAGACCAAGTTTCTATAAAAATCGATTTTAGTACTTAAACTAAGCCAAATAATTTTTAAATTTTTATAGTAAGTAAACTAGACTTTTATGCACAATGTGGAACTGATTTCTTCATTTTTTGATAAGTTTATAATTTACATAAATTAACACAAGATATATACACTTAAGTAAATATAGAAATTTACAAAATTATTCAACCCATCATTGTATTTTTCCTAAGCTTTATGACCATATGAAACCTACTAAATTTATTCCCCTAATTTTCTAAGTGACCTTTTAATCTATATAATTAAAATGGCCAAAATGACAATCTTAGCTTGAAAATTAAGGTTAGAGGTGTAGATATGTCCTCTAACCATGGAAAAATTAGAGAACACACCCTCAAAATTTCAAGACATCGTGAGCAATGTTTGATTATAACAAAATAAAATACTCTAGAGGGTATTTAATTCATTAAAAATTAGGGTATAAGAAAATAATTTTTATTTTTAGTCCACATTAATCAACTCTGTTCGCTGAGCATGAGAGTATTCTTCTTTTATTTTTATGATTTTTCTAAAGAAAGATATGGATTTGTTAAGTTTAGGCATTTAAAATAATTTAAAAAATTAATTTTTTTCTACTTATCCAAGCGGCGCCAACTCATCCTATGGCGGCTCGAAAAAACTTGCGGCACACTACCATTTGTTGTGCTTTCCATCTAGGCATGCCATGCGGCCCGTGGTTCACACACCAAGAGTCTGTCCTGCTGAATCTCATCCGTTGATGAGATAAATGCACGATCAAACGACTCCCAATCATCATCCCCAAATAGGCTAACCCGTGATCGTTAACATTAAAACCCTAATATCCCACTCATTTCTCAACCAAATGACCTTGGTTTTGATCTTATGGACTAGTCTAACTAACAGTGCATTCTAATTCTGAATCGTAGGGTATAAGATTTTCAGGTCCAAATTTACGCATACAATTTAAAATCAATACTCGGTAATATAATTAACTAAATATAAAAATAAGTTGTAATTCAAGTAAAAATTTTCTAATAATCCTAATTTGTCCGTTACTCTAATCGTGATTTGACTCCCTCACTCAATCACTCCCCGGCAACGGTGCCAAAAACTTTGACAGTGACTTTTTATATGCTTAAAATATAAGATAAATATGGACGTAATAAATATTCAAAAATTGTAAAGTCACACTTATCAACACAAGTAATAATTGTAAATCCTCACTTTAATTGTAAAACTCAACATATTTTAACAAATCAATTGGCCAGATTGAAAGTAAATTAAGATCAAAGTGAAAAGATCATCACAACTTCTTTAACATTCTCATGGCTCAACCAATTCAAATCACCATTTCATAAAATCTCAAGATAAGGAGAAAGACTGAGTAAACTACTCATAACTCATGCGAAGATATGACAAAACTTGGAATTTATATATAAAAGCAAAGTCATACAAACTTCAATAAGTAAATACCACTTATCTCTAATTCCTCCCTAAGCAAACTCCTTAAAGTTTCTCTGAATCTCTTCCTTTCTTTACAACACACAGAATTCTCCTTTGAAGCAGCAAGGAAGAAGAAATCTCTCACTTTCCTTCCACTCTTACAATCTCTCGAAGAATTCCTCATAATAATAACCCTAAATTAAACTCTCTACACTCTAATGGACTTCACAAACAATAAAGACTTAGAGGACACACACTGGGAACCCTTTTCGGCCTCCAAAATATTTTTTTTTAAGTTGTAGAAGAGTTTTCAAGAGTTTCATAAGGGTACCTTCAAAAATAATCCACAGTCAATGCATCTATTGAGATAACTGACACGCTCGCCGTTGGTGGCCTGGAAGGTGCTGTCAGTGGCCTCGATGGCGCAGTTTGCAGCCTTCTAGAAGATTTGATTCTGGACTCTCGGGGAAAAACCCGTCGTCGGCGTCGTTGGGCTCGCCGTCGGCGCCCTAGTTCAAATCTTCATATTTTTGTCTTTTTTGCTCAAATTTGCTACTTTTTGTATCTTTTTGCTCCAATGACCATAATTCAACATACCTGCAATAAAACATCAAAAATACCTTTCTTCAAAGTGTAATATCATCAAAATTAGTATAAAATAGGCATGAAAATCTCAACATATTTTCTTTTGGTCACCTGCTCAATCTCCTACCCATTATCGTCCCCAAATGACTTAGCCCAAGAACTGTTCAGACTAAAACCTTAAGATCTCTACCTAGACTCAACCAAATCACATGGGATTTATTTCTAAACCTTCTTCTACTCAAGACAAACCTATATATATGGTATAAATGGTATGAAATACAAAAAATACGTATAATGAATCAAAAAACACTCAGATTAGGGTTGAGGTTCAATACCTTTGTCTGAGAGGGGAGGCCTTAATTAGATGGTTGTGGTAGCTTCAATTGGGTCCAATGAACCTCTAAATGAAGTATTAGGTACTGGTTTACTGTCTAAATATGATTTTGATCTACGTGGATTTCAGGTATTGGTCTAGAGTTAGGTTAGAGGCTGTTTGGGATGGGGCTTTTGTGGGGAATCAAATCTTCTCGCTGTGGTGATGGTGTGTGCACAGTTAATTGGAGTTTGGTGGAATGTGGAGGTGTGGGGAAATATGTCCTGGTTCAAGTTGAAATTTTGAACTCAAAATTGAGCTCTCATAGTGGGAAACAGTTGGGGAAAATAGTGGGATCAAGCTGAGGAGTTTTTGGAGAGTCTCTGGAAGCAAATGGGTAGAGTTTCCCCAAAGATGTTGCTATTTTTTTTTCTTTGGCATTGGAAGGTTCAATTTAAAGCCATGGCTACTGGGTGGAGCTTAAAACTTGGCAGCGGGTGCTGAGGCTTGCTGAGGTGGAGGGATGAAGAGCTCTAGTGACCAATCATACTTGGCTAGCTCAGTAAGGTTTAATTTTGGGTTTTGGCTAATGGAGACACCTTTGGGCTGGCTATTTCTAGCAGTTGTGGCGGTGCCTGGTTAGGGTATGGTCACTTCTTGGCTCAGGGAGGTCACGGGGTGGCAAATGATGGTTAACCCATAATGGTATGTCATGATGAAGAAGATATCTCAAGTTTTGTCACAAAAGGGTTAAAATCCCTTAAATTAGGGGACCATTGGTCCATAGCTCACCTAGCGTGATTTAAGTGGATTTAGCCTGGTAAATAGGTTGCTCTTGGTGGCTAGCTATTGTCCTTGGTTGGCCAATTTAGTTTGGTTGGGTCAAATTTGGTGTATGGGTTCATTTGGGTCAAATTGGCTTGGAGTTGAGTTTAGGTTGGGCTAACCATGACATTGAGCCCAATTAATTGATTATTTTGGTGTAAATAATTGTGAAAGAGATTTTGGAAAAGAATTGGGGTGGTTTTGAGTTAATTTGGAAGTTCAATTAGGTCAGTTTTAGTCATTTAGTCAATTTGGGGGTGTTGGATTGGACTTGGGTTTAGGTTAGGCTAACTTTAGGTTAGGTCCAAATTGATGGCTCCAAATGTTTTATAGGAATATCATAAAGAGTTTTTGACAAAAAATTCATGTCAATTTTGGGGTTAGGGCATTCAATTTGGTGGAATTTGGAGTCATAACCAATTTTGAGCAAATTTGTGGATTTTGAATGTGGGTTGAAAATGAGTGAAATTGAGGCTTGACAAAGGTCAATTGAATGTCCTATTTGATGTGTAGGATTGTTAGGAAGAATTTATGATTCAAATGGGGTAACTGAGTGGATCATATGATTCAATTGGGTGAGATTAAGTCATAGGGTAAAAATTAGGGGGTTTAATTTAGATCATAATTATGCTCAAAGTATTAGGCATGGATTTGGTTTAAATTGAGCATATTAGAGATTAATTTGAGTTTAGAATTGAAATTGAGGAGGATTGGGGCCAAATTGATGGGTATGTGAGGTGAATTTGGAGAAATTGGGCCTTTAAAGGCAATTTCAGGCTTTTTGGTCAAAGTGGCCAAATTGGCCAATTTGGGTTCGATTAAAGGGTCAAAATTGCTTTTGGGGACATTGGAAAAGAGTTTGAGGGTTTTAGGAAAGTTTGGGCTACTACGGGTATTTTTGTAATTTTGGCAAATTTAAGCGTATTTTGTTAATTTTGGAATTTTTGGGATGTTGTAGGCAATTTTAGTAATTTCAGATGTTTTGAAATGATTTTTGAACAAATTTGGGTATTTTGGGTGAAATTGGGAATTTTGGTCAAGCTTGGGGTTTGGGGGTGTTTAGGTAATTTGGGTGGCTTTGGGGGCAAAATGCCAAGTTAGATATTTTGGTAGAATTGGGGTGCCAACCACCTTATATGAGCTATGGACCAATGAAATCCTCATTTGGGTCCTCTGTGTAAAGGTCTTAGCTAAACCCAAGCCTACGGCTACCAATCCTGCGGCTAATGGGTCTAGGGGACCATCTACATGAGTTTCCCAAAAGATCAAGGGATCAAAGTCGGCAAATCTGGGTTTTAGTGTTATGAGTGAAAGTGGGTGCAAGTGAGTGCAAGTGAGTGAACCAGCTCCAGATAACATCCAATGTCAACCCTAAGGTCAAGCAGTCCTATGAGAACTTATGGGGACTCCCCTTGAGCTTCCTCTATAGTGGCCCTACCTACTAAGTGCTAGAGGTTAGGACTATCATATGGAACTTCAAGTTGAGATAGAAGAGATCAGAGTTTCTAAAAGTGAGGGTTCCTTTTCTAGTTTTCTAAGAATAGTCAATAGGAAAGTCCTATGGCAAGACCCTAGGCTACTAAAGAAGGAAAACTAAACCTCAACCAAAAGTGAGGTCAACAAATGGACCCCTAATAAATGTGGTGTGTTGGGCAAGCACACCACGCTTATTGGCATTGACCGACGAGATCAAAAAAACCTACACACACTCCTATGTCGACATGTCTAGATAGAAGTGTAGAATCGAGTGCAAGTTATTTCTGCTGGGGAGTTAGCAAATGAACATTCGATCAAAATCGAGGATTTGGAATTCTCACAGGGGATTGGAGAGTAGTTTCTAAATTATCAAGTTTTAGGTGTTTTCGCTGAATGGGAATTAGTATTTAGGTGCTGAACATGAGATGAGAATTGAAATTTAGGTATCAATCCCAGAAAGAGAATCAGAATATAGGTACCGACCTTGAATGGAGGGAATGAGAATTTAGGTACTGACCCCGAGATGGGATTTGAAATTTTGGTATCAATCCGAGAAAGAGAATCAGAGTTTAGGTACAAACCTTGAAAGGAGGGAATCAGAATTTAGGTACTGATCCCGAAATAGGAATTGAAATTTAAGTACTAATCCTAAAAATAGAGTCAAAATTTAGGTACCAACCTCGAAAGATAGGAATCAAAATCTAGGTACTGATCATGGAATGGGAATTGAAATTTAAGTATCAATCCTAAAAAGAGAGTCAAAATTTTGGTATCAACCTCAAAAGATAGGAATCAGAATTTATGTGTATTGATCTTGAAATGGGAATTAAAATTTAAGTATCAATCCCAAAAAGAGAATTAGAATTTAGGTACCGGCTTCGAAAGGAGGGAATAAGAATTTAGGTACTGATCCTGAAATAGGAATTGAAATTTAAGTACCAAACCTGAAAAGAGAATCGAAATTTAGGTACCGACCTCGAAAGGAGGGAATCATAATTTAGGCACTGATCCCGAAATAGGAATAGAAATTTAGGTATTAATCCCAAAAAGAGAGTCAGAATTCAGGTACTGACCTAGAAAGATAGGAATCAGACTTTAGGTACCGATCCCGGAATGTGAATTGAAGGTGAAGTATCAATCTTAAAAAGAGAGTCAGAATTTAGGTATCGACCTCGAAAGTTAAGAATCAAAATTTAGATACTGATCGGTAATATGAATTGAAATTTTAGTATCAATCCGCAAAAGAGAATGAGAATTTAGGTACCGACCTTGCAAGGAGGGAATCCAAATTTAGGTATTAATCCTGAAATAGGAATTCAAATCTAGATATCAATCCCGAAAAGAGAGCCAGAATTTAGGTACTGACCTCAAAAGATTGGAATTAGAATTTTGCACTGATCCTGGAATGGGAATTGAAATTTAAGTATCAATCCCAAAAAGAGGGTCAGAATTTTGGTACCGACCTCGAAAGGTAGGAATCAGAATTTAGGTACTAATCCCAGAATTGGAACTGAAATTTAAGTATCAATCCTAAAAAGAGAATCGAAATTTAGGTACCGACCTTGAAAGGAGGGAATCAAAATTTAGGTACTGATCCCAAAATAGAAATTGAAATTTAGGTATCAATCCCGAAAAGAGAGTCAGAATTTAGGTACCGACCTTGAAAGATAGTAATCAGAATTTAGGTACTGATCCCAGAATGGGAATTAAAATTTAAGTATCAATACCAAGAAGAGGGTCGGAATTTAGTTTCAAACCTCAAAAATTTAAACCTCAATAATTTGGAATCAGAATTTAGGTACTAATCCCAGAATTGGAATTGAAATTTAAGTATCAATTCTAAAAAGAGAATCAGAATTTAGGTAATGACCTTGAAAGGAGGGAATCAAAATTTAGGTACTGATCCCAAAATAGGAATTGAAATTTAAGTATCAATTTCAGAAAGTGAATTGGAATTTAGGTACCAACCTCGAAAGGAAGGAATCATAATTTAAGTATTGATCCCGAAATGGGAATTGAAATTTAAGTATCAATCCCAAAAATAGAGTCGAAATTTAGGTACCGACCTTAAAAAGAAGGAATTAGAATTAGGTACTGATCCCGAAATAGGAAATGATATTTTGGTATCAGTCATGAAAAGAGAGTCAAGAGAGAATCAAAATTTAGGTACCGACCTCGAAATATAGGAATCAGAATTTAGGTATTGATCCCGGAATGAGAATTGAAATTTAAGTATCAATCCCAAAAAGAGAGTGACAATTTAGTTACCATTCTCGAAAGATAAGAATCAGAATTTAGGTACACATCCGGGAATGGGAATTGAAATTTAAGTATCAATCCCAAAAAGAAATTCAGAATTTTGGTACTTACCTTGGAAGGAGGGAATCGGACTTTAGGTATTGATCCAAAAATAAGAATTGAAATTTAAGTATCAATCCCGAAAAGAGAGTCGGAATTTAGGTACCGACCTCAAAAGGAGGGAATCAAAATTTTGGTACTGGTCCCAAAATAAGTATTTAAATTTAGTTATCATTCCCGAAAAGAGAGTCGGAGTTTAGGTACCGACCTCAAAAGATAAGAATCAGAATTTAGGTACTAATCCTGCTAATGAGAATTAAAGTTTAACAATCAATCCCAAAAAGAGAGTTCGAATTTAGGTACCGACCTTGAAAGATAGTAATCATAATTTAGGTACTCATCCCGGAATGAAAATTTAAATTTAAGTATCAATCCTAAAAAGTGAATCAGAATTTAGGTACCGACTTTGAAAGGAGGGAATCCAAATTTTGGTGCTGATCCCAAAATAGGAATTGAAATTTAAGTATCAATCCCGAAAGAGAGTCGGATTTTAGGTATCAAACTCAAAAGATAGAAATCAGAATTTAGTTACTGATTCCAAAATGAGAATTGAAATTTAAGTATCAATCCCAAAAGTGAAACGAAATTTGGGTACCAACCTCGAAAGGAAATAAGCATAATTTAGGTATTGATCGTGAAATGAGAATTGAAATTTAAGTATCAATCCTAAAGAGAGAATCGACATTTAAATACCAATCTCAAAATATAGGAATCAGAATTTAGGTACTGACCTTGAAATGGGAATTGAAATTTAAGTATCAATCCCAAAAAGAGAATTGAAATTTAGGTACCGACCACGAAAGGAGCAAATCAGAATTTAGGTGCAGATCCTGAAATAGGAATTTAAATTTAGGTATCAATCCTTAAAAGAGAGTCAAAATTTAGGTACTGATCTCAAAAGATAAGAATCAGAATTAAGGTACTGATCCCAGAACGGGAATTGAAATTTAACTATCAATCCCAAAAAAAGCGTCGAAACTTAGGTACCGACCTCGGAAGATAGAATTAGAATTTGGGTACTGATCCCGAAATGGAAATTAAAATTTAAGTATCAATCCTAAAAAGAGGGTCAGAATTTAGGTACCGAACTTGAAAAGAGTGAATCCGAATTTAGTTACTGATCCTGAAATAGAAATTGAAATTTAGGTATCAATTTCAAAAAGAGAGTCAGAATTTAAGTACTGACCACAAAAGATAGGAGTCAAAATTTACGTACTTATCCTGCAATGGGAATTGAAATTTAAGTATCAATCCAAAAAACTGAATTGAAATTTAGGTACCAACCTTGAAAGGAGGGAATCATAATTTAGGTACTGATCCCAAAATGGGAATTAAAATTTAAGTATTAATCCCAAAAAGAGAATCATAATTTAGGTATCGACATCGAAATATATGAATCTAAATTTAGGTATTCATATTGAATTGGGAATTAAAATTTAACTATCAATACCAAAAAGAGAATCGAAATTTAGACACCGAACTCGAAATGAGGGAATCAAAATTTAGGTACAAATCCCGAAATAGGATTTGAAATTGTGCAAAGAATTTGTGGTGTTGAATTCATAGATATGTGTCATGTGATAAAATTGACGTTGGCGAAGAAAAATTTGTGAGACTTTGTGAGATTTTGTACAGAATGTGAAATTCTGCCGGGATATGAAGAAAATTAGTGCAGACAAGGTTAGTCGTGCTACAAGAGCAAAGAGTAAGAGACCTTGAACTCGAGATAAGCTAACTCAAGAAAATTTTCATTTTCTTTTCTTTTTGTTTTTATCACATTTAATTATCAAAATATATTTTCATAATTAAATTCTTTTGTTGATTGATTCTTCAGAAGAGTGTTTTATATGAACTTTTACTATTATCAAATTTGTTATTGTTTTGTTCTTCGTTCATTGTAGCTCAGAACCAACGCAAGGTTTTGGGGCTCTTGATCTATTGCAAAAAAAGGCAATTGAACAAACAGACTGAATTCTGAAATAAATTTCATTAATCTGCTTCAAACAGGTGTTACAGATTGAACATAGGTCAAAGCATCAAATGGTATATTATGTTGAACGCATCAAAAGTACATCTGAAAATATCTTCGTGTTGATTACATATCGTATGATGAACATATCTGATACATATATCATCATATCTACTGCGCCAAAACACGATACTAAAAAGGTATCCCCTAAAGGTTCATCTTCGTCGGGGTGAGTTCCTAATCGAGCTGACTTACTAAGCCACGCTTCAGAATAAGAGTTCCCTTTATTTGTACTTAGAGGTGGAGCCCTCTCATAGCTCGTAAGGTTATAGTTCCTCTAACTCCGGATCTGGTCAACATCCATATGGCATCTTGTTGCTATCCATCCTTCTGAAAGTTACAGACACCCTGCGATGTCGTACCCCTGGAATGCAGTGCTTGGTCAAGTCTGCTCCATTTGAATCAGTACTAAACCCTCTGGTAGTGGAATCTGCACGGATGCTCTGAACTCCCTGGGGCCAATGACATTTATTTCTTTCCCGAACATAATATTGCTTTTGCTCATGAAAGAAATCGTGCAAAAAGGTCTCACAAAATCATGATGGTCTATATGTAGGGGAATGCACTTCATTATAGATATTGATGATACAACAGTTGGGAACGTCGTCGGCTTGAAGTATGATCACCTAACCATCCTCTTGATCATCCACTTTATTATAGGAGGTAACTGATCCACCTCATCTTGTCTTAAAATCCATGTGTTGACCTCATTTTGGTTGAGGTTTAGTTTTTCCTCCTTAGTAGCCTATGGTCTAGCCATAGGACTTTCCTATTGACTATTCCTAGAAAACTAGAACATGAACCCTCACCACTAGAAATTCTACCATCTTCTTTGCTCAACTTGAAGTTTCACATATTGGTCTCAACCTCTAGCACTTAGTATGCGGGGTTACTATAAGGGAGCTCAAGGAGAGTCCCTTTAGGACTGCCTGACCTTAGGGTTGACCCTTGGTGCTGGTCTAGAGCTAGTTAACTCACTACACTCACTACACTCACCTCACTCACAATCACTCACAATCCTAAACCTAAAATTTGTTAAATTTCATCCCTCGATCTTTTGGGAGACTCATGGAGATGGTCCCATAAACCCACTAGTCCTAAGCTGGGTTTTAGCTAAGACCGGTACATAGAGGACCCAAATGGGGTTTCCATTGGTCCATAGCTCATATAGAGTGGTTGGCTCCCCAATTCTACCAAAAATATCCAACTTGGCCTTTTGACCCCCAAACCTACCCAAATTACCTAAATACCCCCAAATCCCAAATTTAGTGAAAATCCTAAAAATCATCCAAAATACCCAAACTTTTTCAAAAGTTATTTTAAATCTTTTGAAAATACCCAAGCTGCCCAAAACTACCAAAAAATTCCAAATTTACCAAAATACCACCAAAATTGCCAAAATTACAAAAATGCCTTTGGCACCCCAAATTTTCCCAAACCTCCAAAAATTACTCCAAATGTCTCGAAAACCAATTTGGACCCTTCAATTGAACCTAATTTGGCCAATTTGACCATTTTGACCAAAACCCCCAAATTTCCTTTAAAGACCAAATTTCCCCAAATTCACCTTAAATGTCCATCAATTTAGCCAAAATATCCCTCAATTTCAACTCTAAACTCAAATTCATCTTTCATATGATAATTTAAAACCAAATCCAAGCCAAATTGACCCATAATTTGAGCCCAATTTCAACCTAATTTTAAAACCCCTAATTTGCCCCAAATTGACAATGTCCCCAAATTTCACAAAATTGATTGCCTTAATACCAAAAGTAGCACCCATTTTTTGTTGAAAACTCTTCATGAGGTTTCTATTGACCATTTTCAAGAATAAATTTGGACATAGCCCAAGTCTAACCCAATCTAGACCCAAATCTAGCCCAATATACCCAAACTGACCAAATCTCCAAAATCCTTCAAATTGACCTACCAATTGAACTCAAAATCGCTTCAACCCTTCACCAAAAATCTTCATAACAATCATCTACACAATTTTGATTAATCAATTGGGCCAATTGACATAGTTAACCTAGCCCAAACCCATGTTTTGGTCATTTGCACTCACTTGGACCCTTTCACCAAAAATTGACTTAACCATGTCTATGCCAACAAAGTAATGATTTCACAGCCACCAAAACCTTCCTAAAGACAAGGCTAAACCCTCCTATAACCATCATGATAAGATATAGACCAATTGATCACCAAATTAAGGTATTTTACCCATTTTTGGACCTAACTTGAAATATCTCCAACATCATCACTTACCCTTGGGAGATAATCATCATTAGCCACCCCTGACTTCCTTGACCAAAGAGGTGACCAATGCCTGGCTTGCCAGATACCTTGGTGGCTGGAAAATGGCCAAGACAAGAGATTTTCACCCAATTCAAACCCAAAGACAAAATCAGCCCAACTGCTCATTGAAGCTTCTCTACCCTCCACAGAAGCAACCAAATGCACCCCTCAATTGGCCGTGGCAGCGAACCTAAGCCATTTTATTTAAACTCCCCCTCCATCAACAAAAGGAGAGAACTTGAAATTCCTTGGGGAGACACTATAAAACTTCTTCAAGAGCTTCTTGGATACTTCTTGAGCTTTACCAAACCTTCCCTAGCCACTCAAAGCCATTGCTCGAGTTCAATTTTGGAGCTCAATTTCAAGGCCGAAACATGAAATCTTCCAAACCTACACTAAATTCAAATTAATTGCACCCACACCATCCCAACATCAAGAGAAGAAGATCCCCCACAAAAGCACCATCATTCGGCCACCCTAAGGTGGACTTCGAGCAAACCCCCAAATCTGCCTTGGTCAAATTTGGGTCTAGGCATTTCACCACTAACAGAGACCACGACCAGAGGCTCCATCCCTAGGCTTCTGACACCCACACAAAGCTTCTACAAGCATCCAATCGAGGCTACCCCTCTTGGGCCAAGGTATTCAAAGTTAACCCTACACCAAGCTTCTTTTAATTACTCACGAATATAAAGTCAATTTAAGGGTTCATCAACCATATGGATTTGTTCTACTAGTCAATACGAGTATTTAAAAAAAAATTCACTTAATTTTGTTGAGAATCGAGGGAGATATTAGTGTTTTAAAATGGACGGTTTTCCGGTCCAGTTCATTTGGGATGTTGACCCCTGACCGTCGGATCGAGCGTGTATCGATCGGGTGGCTCTGATCGCATCAGACGAGGCGCGGTGTGATAGGGGCAGGAATGAGCTGGCTAGCGGTGCCAATCAGGTAGCGACACATGGCCTGTTCGACCCGTAGGAGGTTGACATGGATAAGTAAAAAAATAGAGACTTTTTCTTATTTATTTAATCCCCAAAACTTCAAAAATGCATAACATTGTGTATAAAAATCACAAAAATAAAATAAAAATTCCCACTTGCTCAATGAATAGAGGAGAACAATGTGGATTAAAATTTATGTCAATTTAATGAATATGTTATTTTAAAAACATTAAAAAGTGTTAGGAGTATTTTAACTCTCCATGCATGTAGACTTATTACCATAGCTAAAAATTTTTGAAATGTTGTAGCTTCTATCAAGGGAAACCTTCCTTGATATTTCCAAAGTTAGACGAGACATCTAGACAGAGATCCATATATTTCAAGTTCATGCACATTATTTACTTTATTTATTTGCTTAAATTAATCATAATAATTAGCATGTTGCTTAGAAAAATCCAAGAAAATTTTGAAAGGTTTACTATTACCAGAGAACCCTTATCCAAGAAACCTTTAAGGAAAGTTTCATGAGTCAAATCATTTAAAATGCACCTAATTTTTACAAACACTAAATCACAAAGATAATTAATTTTCAAAAATATAAACAACAAAATGACTTGATTTTTGATTTCCACTGTTTTATAAGATCTAGAGAACTCCCCATAAAAATTTTAAAGCATTTTGAGTACATTTGATGGTCTAAGTTGATTTTCCAAGTTAAATATCCTTTTTGGCACTTAGATGATTTTTTTTAAAATCAAAATATAACTCAAAAATTTATTAAAACTTATTTTTTGAGTTCTCTGTGATTAGGGGTATTTTCTAAAAATAAAATAGTATTTAAAATAAAAACTTCATTTTTAACATATTTTTAAATATTTAAAATAATTAAAAAATCATAAAAATTACAAATATGAAAATGTTCTAAATTAATTCCTAAGCACTTAGGAATAATTGGGATATTTTTCTTGATTTTCTAAATAATGATATTGAATTTTGAAGCTTAAAATAATTTTTAAAGACTAAAAAATGGATTTACTAAAATAAGTACAATAAATCAAAGAAAAATTAGGAAAAGATAAAATTTGCTTCCATGGGTTCTCTGACCTTAGGGAGATTTTTCAAAAATAGGAAACTTAATTTTCCCCATTTAAAATATTTTTATATTTAATAAATACTCCAGAACTAAAAATAATTCTAATAATTCAGATTAATTTCAATAAATAATGAAATTTGGCCCCCAATGCTTCTCAGGTCTAAGTCTATCTCCAGTAAAAAGTTCTAGGGATTAGGCTTTGCCTTGGTCAAGTTATAAAATTTTCTTTGAAAAATCTTATTTTTGCATTAAAATAAATATTTTACATGAAAATAATTATATAAATTAAATTAAATTTTGAAAAATCATATTTTCTCCTCTGATGTCTTAATTAACTCATGAATGAAGTAGGATAAAAATTCAAAGTAATTTGGATTAAATTTGATAAATTATGAAGTGATAGAGCCTCAAAGGCAAATGTGTAATTTTGGAAATTTAGCCTTAATTAACATTTAGGCTTAATTCAAGGAGGAAAAATGGGTAACATCTGATCTTAATTAATTTATTTGATGTTTGAAACACAAAGGGTTCATTGATAGAAACCAACCTCACTTTCATAATTAAAAAAATAAGTTAATAGATTTCTAAATTAGTAAAATTTGGAAGTTTCTTAAATTAAAATGAACCCAGGTCTTAGGGGTATGACTTTTGAAGTTAATAATTAATGAATTTAATACCCCTATTTGATTTTCAAATAAAATTCAAATCATGAATCATGACCACCTAAAGCTTAACCTTTTCAAAATTAATTAAGATACTCACTCAGGTCTTAAGAGTTTAGTAGTGACTTAGACGGAATCAAGTTTAACTTAAATAAGGATCAGAAAAGTAAACATCATTGAAAATTAAAACATCTTTCAAACAGTACAAGCCCAATTAGGGTCAAAATTTGGTTAAGAGTTACAATAACACTAACTTGCCACTTTAAGGGTCTTCACCCACATAATTCTTAAATTGAATCACAAGTGATAATTACCCTACTCTTTAGGATAATTGAAACATCAATGTTCATTGAGCATTAGGGTGTTTTACAGGATGATTTATTAACCAACATAATAAGTTTAAAAGAATTCGGGATCATCCACCAGGCAACGAGAGAGTAGCACGGACCTGCTTCTTTCTCTAGATATGTTCGATGCCTTAGAGATCTACTAAACTTAATATGTTTTGCTTGACAAAATCATCTTTAATTAAATTCCTAAGGACCCACCAAGATATGATATAGGGTTTGGAAAATTACCAAAATTTTACCTCCCTGCTGAATATAAACTGTCTTAACATGCCATTTGAGTTTCAGTGGTGGAATGAGAAGACTCGCCAGGTACTCTTTTTTAATTTTCAGCGTTGTCTTTTTTGTACTTTCATACTGTGCTTTTATACCTGCAAACTTGCATGCTAAAAAAAGTGTCACCCTGCATGAAAACTAAAACTATCAGGATAACCACAAAATCAAAACCAAAAAAAAATTAAAACTAAAATCAACCAAGATAAAATTCACCACAACAACATTCGAAATATAAAACAACTCAAAAATTAATCACAAACATCACACAAAACTACAATTGCAACTAAATTAAGACGTCTCTATCGGATGATCGGGAATCCCTCGGAGGAGGAAACCTAAGGTTGCTAACAAGGCTTCCCACGGGCTATAAGTTGAGTTTAGTAAGTTTATTTGGACTAAGTGAATCTAATAGAAAATAGTGGTGCCGGAACGAGGGAACCGTAGGATCCTAATCGGTGTGACTCTAATCAACTTTAATATGCCCCTATAAAATTTAAAGAACTTAAACAATACGGCCTCCTGATTTGACATTATAACTTGACACATTTAAAAACTCAAACTTATCACGATGGGGAGTTTGGAGCTAGCATTGTGGGCAGCACGACCATCTTTAACAAGCAAAACCTGTCTTCCCCAGCTAAACCAATCTTCCTTCCTTAAACTTAAACAACAAATCCATAGGACTCTGAGGTTGCTTGCTTATGCAACGTAAATCCTCACCTTAACTTTAGGCCATTTGTATTTGCAGAGCCCTGCTATACAATATTAGCCCTAACTCGTCTTAGGATTCTGAGGGTGCCGTTTTTCATGACCTAAATCCTCACATTTTTTAGGTTATTTATGTGATCGTTTCACACGAATGTAAGCCCTAACAAATAAAATTGGCAGGATGAAAAACTTAAATATTTCTCCTCAAAACTAAAGCCAAACATTAAGATAGCTTGCGAAGTCACTCGGGTTCTTCTCTGGATCTATGACATCCCCTAGTTCTTCCTCCTTTGGATTCTACAATAAAATGTTCCAAATTTGAACCAATCCTCTTTCACACCTCTACGTCCGATCTCATTGAAGAGACCTACCCTTTTAAATTCCTTGAAGATAATATTTTTTGATTTTTATCGAGAGTCTTTTTAGGTGACTTTTGTCATTTAAGATGTAATTAACTATAGGGGCTTGCCCTTATAGGAAGCATGTCCGACCCAGCTTAATATAAACTCTATTTAATTCTTTATATTAAATAAGGAAACTTATCGATAAATATAATGGTTTTTCAGACCAAACAGATGTCATATATTCCTTAGTTTATTTGATTGAGCCTCATCCTCAAGTCTTGTGTTTGTCCTTTCGGATAGATACAGGATTTGAGGTATAGTGCCCTTTCATTTAAACTATAAAAAAGATGGGGTTAGTTTGATTTCATACTTTTCTAAACTTCAACGTCCTTCCAAACCGGGCAACGGGATTTTGATTCTGATGACCGACAGCTTCTTACGGACAAATACTCCAACCAAAAATAGCTATTGAGCCTCATCCTCAAGTCTTGTGTTTGTCCTTTCGGATAGATACAGGATTTGAGGTATAGTGCCCTTTCATTTAAACTATAAAAAAGATGGGGTTAGTTTGATTTCATACTTTTCTAAACTTCAACGTCCTTCCAAACCGGGCAACGGGATTTTGATTCTGATGACCGACAGCTTCTTACGGACAAATACTCCAACCAAAAATAGCTCCGACAGCTTCTGGCGACTCCGCTGGGGACAAGATTTTCTCTCCATACAAATCAAGAAATATTATCTCCACACATAGGTAATGTGTCCATGTTCCTCTTGGACCAAATTACTCATCTTCAGTTGGCATGCTTTACCCATTTTTGTCTTGGGAAAGTAAGACCAACTCTTTGGACTTCAGGACAATCTGTTCAAACACCTTTGAACAGAGGGGTTTAGGAGGCCGTTAAGGACTCTTTAAATTTTCATATGGGGTCGGATCCCCAATAGGTGTGTTGGTGGACTAGTTCTGCCTGAGTGTTGTGTGTTGTAGAGTTGGTCTCGCACTGGGTCCTAAAAATTGCATTTTTTTGTCTCCTTTGGGTTTGGTTTACTTTTCTGTGAATCAAGATAAGTTGTTGCGCATCTTCGCGCTTATTTAATTTGCTAATTGCAAATCTTTGATGTTTTAATCACAAATAAATAACAAATTTGATAAATAAAATAATAAATGATATGTCCAGTTTATAAGATAAGTACGTCAATTTAAGTACTTCTGTCCAAACTGCAAGGTACGGGAGATCACTGACTTTCAAAAAATCTTCAAATGACAGGGACAATGTCTTTGCCAAGGTTTTTCTTTTCTATTGCCTCTGGAATGGAGTTTGCTGTCAATAGGGATGAACTGCCTGACTTGGCAGTTATTAAGTTTGGATAAGTGTTTGATGATATTGGAGTCAAGTTCGGAAAGGTGACCGTCACAGTAAGGAAGTTTGAAACATATAAGTTTGTGGAGCCTATTATAGAATTTAATTTGAAATCTGCTAAGGAATTTTCCCCTTCAAAGGTGTTGGTTGAAAAGAGCTCTACTAATGTTGAAAAGACTGTCATTGGGAGCGTTGGAATTTCTCCTAGAACTATTTTTGCTCCTACTACCGGGTACACTGTCACTGCGCCAACTGTTTTGCCGAGTAAGGGAAAAGAGATTCTATATAAGGAAGAATCAGTTGACGCTTATGCCTCACTGCTTTCTGGATTTGAGATTGGGTCCAATTCAAGGCCTACACAACTGATAAAGGCACAGGAAAGGAGGCGCAACCAGGAAATTTCAAAAGCCAAACCGCCTCAGGGAGGATCATACCAAACAGAGAATAAGAAAAATGTCCATGGCAGAACGAAGAAAAGTAGTGTATTCCTTCAAAATGGAAGCCGTGTCAAAGATGTTCCACGACTTGCTAATGAGACTGGAATTCAGACTACAAAAGCTGAAAAGGCCAGAGGAAGATCCTCAATACTGCCCATATCACCAGTTGCTCAGCCACACTATAGAAAACTGCTTTATCTTCAAGGATTGGTTTGAGGAGAATTTAAAAAGTGGAATTGTAACGATCCTGAAAGAGTATTTGAAAGAACCTGAAAAAGGTTTCATAAATATGATTTTGGTTGATTCAATTAACTTCTACACAACAACACATGTGCTCAACAAAAGAAGTGACCCTCTTCAAAAACCCCCAACTGACCTAAAAATAATCAAAGGAAGGTCAATCGAGGTTAAGCTGGAGAGACTCCGAGCCAATATTGCGCGATTATTTGAACAACAAGGAAAATATATGAATGATGAAAATTATGATGTGCCAGATTACATGGACGAAAGATTAATAGAAATCAATGTCGTCGAGACTCAGGCCGAGGTATCTGTGCGCTCCATCCTCCGTTGAGGAGAATGCCGCAGATGAGAGGCAAGAGGACACCCAACAAAGGGACAAACATATTAATCATCTCAAAAAGTAAATCAAAGAATTGATGACCACCATGATTACAATGTAAAGACAGTCACAATCACCACAGATGATGCTTCCAGAAATGAACCAACTAGAAACCATTCATGTTGCAAATTAAAGGAAAGAGTTCACCTCTGATGAACAACCATACTATGTCCAAAGCGTCATACCAGAAAATGAATTTAAACAAATGGTTGAACAAGTTCGAGAGGCTTTAACCCAGTCTAAGGGCGGTGCATTGACTTTAAAGGGTAGACCCTACCCGGAGGATTTCGATGTCGTACCCTACCCTAAGGGTTTTGTGTCACCAAATTTTAAGATATTTGATGGGACTGGAAATCACAAGCAGCACATAACACATTTCTGAGCCAGTTGTGACAACACAAGAAATAACAAAGCTTTACTCTTCCAACAGTTTCTTAGTAGCATATCAGGAATAGCATTTGACTGGTATGCCGAGTTGCCCAACGGATCGGTGAAGACATTCTACAAGTTAGAGCTGTTGTTTGTAGAAAGATTTGCTAGAGTGCAACATCATGTTTCTATTGGTGTCTCGTGGTAGAAAAACAAAAGCCTAACGAGAATTTAGTGGATTATATTTTGAGGTGGAGGAACCTTAGCATGAAATGTGAACCTCAACTATAGGAACATTATGCGATTGAGATCCTACTCAAAAGCATCCATGGGCTAATAGCTTTCATGCTTAAGGGACACACCATCAAGTTTTTCGAGAAGTTACTTAGCAAAGCTAGCAATCTACAAGAAGAAGTAAAGTATATGGATTCTTACGAGATGGACGAGAAGCCCATGATAATCAAGATATTTGAGAAGAAATCTGGGACAGTTGTTGTGGTTAACAGAGGAAAACGACAATTGCAAATGCAAATCGAACAACATCAACAAACCTTCTAACTTCCTCATCAGAAAATTCAGCAATCATCTCAGCAGAGACCTTACCAGGCATACGAAAGATAAGTTCCAATCATGAACACTCGATCAAATGGGATATACTCTTTTAAATATGAAGTGACAAAAAAGATGTTCCACCATCTGATCAAGAATCCCGAGTTCATATTGCCCAAGCCGAAGAAGCCTGACATGGTCAGCAAGAAAGGACATCCGAGATCTTGCCCATACCACAGGTTCGTCGGACACACCATAGAAGAGTGTTGCAGTTTCAAAGACTTGCTCGAGGAGAATTTCAAGAATGGGGACGTAACGATCCCGAAATAATATTTGAAAAGAACCTGAAAGGGGTTGTATCAATATGATTTCGGTTGATATGTTTGTTCTAACCTATTCTTTTGCAACTGTCAATGAATGAAATGCCTCCTGGCTACTATTGTACTACTTTTGTTGTCGAAATGGATGTTAGTGGTATTAATGTTTGTTTGTCCCATCCCTCCCACTGTAATTAATGAAAAGAAAGAGTTTGTTGTTGTTCAGAATTATTTAATATTTAAAAAAACTGATCACCTCAAAAGAAAAATTTGGATAGGACTATGACTTCAGGGGAGGATGAAATTAATTCCCTAATAATTAAGTTATCCACTTTAAAGAATTCAGATTGTGTCCTAAGATGATTTCAAAATAAGATAGTGTGGTAGAAATACAAATAGTTGACTCGGGATATCACGAGCCTTTTAATTTCCTGCCACGTGATTGGGTCCTAACTTTCGAACGAGTTATAATATTCCAGAATTCAACTTATGAAAATTTGAGGATTATTAGTCAAGGAAATCTGGACATTCAAAATCTTTAGAAAAAATATGTTCCACCAGATACAGTAATTCTCAGAAAATAAAGGGAGTAAAAAAAAATTTTGTGAAAATCCCCCGAGAAGAAGCTTGAGGTGAGCATACAATCAAAAATTGGTGTCTGAACTAAGACATTCAAAATCTTTAAATCATGCTCTACCAGATATAGTAATTCTAAACAAAACATGGAAAAAAAAAGAAAAAGAAAAAGAAGAAGAAAAAATTGTGTGAAAAGTTTGATCCAAAAAAAAAAATCAAAGCAAAAAGAAGAGTCTCCCTGAGAAGGAGCTTGAGGTGGACGTATAATCAAAAATTGGTGTCGATGTTTCTAAACTCTCCCCTAATTGATGAGACTTAAAATGCTCTCTTAAGAAAATTCTCCTGATATTATATTTCAGAGAAAGTTCAACGATCTTGAGTCGTTTGGTCGGTTATTAATTGGCTCAGAAATATCTTTGGATTATGAAAAATGATTTGATCATATGACCAAAATTCTGAAATTTACTTAGGCTTAGAAAGAAAGAATTAATGAAACGATGATGATATTAGCAGTTAATGGAAATTTGACCATGAAGTCAAATCTTTCAGTGTCCAGCAAATACAATTCCAACGTCAACTCAAAGAATGTCAGGAAGATTTCTCAAAGACAACTTTAACAACTTTTACAGAATCTACAACAAATCAAATGATGACTACTACAAATGGAGTTGCAAACTTGTGGCCTCTTCAGCTGTGGCTTTCTTAGAGATAACACATCTTTATAGGTACCTGAAAGAATAAAATTCCGATAGCACCTTAAAGAGTGGGTTATGCTTTAACACTTGTCCTTAGTCAGTGGACAATACTTCAAGAAACATTGTGCCCCGTGTTTCAAAGACAAACTTGTTCTTAGAAGCTCATATGCCGTCCTTGTCTGAAACTGGGTCCAAATCCTAAAAAAAATGCAACAAAATAAAAATCAACATTGAAACAAAATTTTGTACCTCGTAAATTTTTGTGAGTCTCTACACAAATATTTTAATAAAATTCTACACTGTACGAACTTATACAGACGTTCTCCACACTTTGCAACATTTTCATGATCTCTGCATATACAAATCTCAGAAAAATTCTTCATATTCCCAGCATGAGCCAGATCTCAGCAAAATTCTTCATCAATCTTTGCATAAATTGAACCTCAGCAAAATTTCAATTCTTTCAGCTCGAGGTCCCAATCTTTCCTCACCACTGTCAATCTTCTCGAATTCCATAAATTTCCCACAAATTTGAAGCACGATATTTTAGAGGTTATAGATTTTATATCCGATTCCGCATTGCTTTAGGAGTCCCTCCTATCACAATCTTTCAAATTAAATTACACTATATTTTAGAGGATGAGGATTTCACATCCGATTCTGCATTACTTTGCAATGGTTCACATGATATTTTAGAGGATGAGGATTGCACATCCGATTCCACATTGATTAAGCAATGGTTCACATGATATTTTAGATGATGAGTATTTTGACATCCAATTTTGCATTACTTAGCAATGGTTGATTCCGCATTGCTTTGCAATGGTTCACACTATATTTTAGAGAATGAGGATTTCACATCCAATTTCGCATTGCTTTGCAATGGTTCACATGATATTTTAAAGGATAAGGATTTCATATCTAATTCCGCATTGCTTAGCAATGGTTCACACTATATTACGTATTGCTTTGCAATGGTTCACACGATATTTTAGAGGACGAGGATTTCACATCCGATTTCGCATTGCTTAGCAATGATTTACACGATATTTTAGAGGATGAGGATTTCACATCCGATTCCGCATTGTTTTGCAAAAGTTCACACTATATTTTAGAGGATGAAGATTTCACATCCGATTCCGCTTTGCTTTACAATGGTTCACACGATATTTTAGAGGATGAGAATTTCACTTCCGATTCTGAATTGTTTAGCAATGATTCACAAAATATTTTAGAGGATGAGGATTTCACATCTAATTCCGCATTGCTTTGCAATGATTCAAAATATAATTTAGAGTATGAGGACTTCACATCTGATCTTCATTCCTTAGCAATGGTTCAACAATATTTTAGAGGTTGAGGATTTTATATTCGATTCCGCGTTGCTTTAGGAATCCCTCCTATCGCAATCTTTTCAATATAATTATACGATATTATAGGGGTTGAGTTTTAGGAGCCCCTTCTATCACAATCTTTCAAATCAAATTCCAGAGGTTGAGGATTTTACATCCGATTCTGCATTGCTTTAAAAGCCCCTCCTATCACAATCTTTCAAATCAAATTCTAGAGGTTGAGGATTTAACATCCGATTCCGCATTGTTTTAGGAGCCCCTTCTATCACAATCTTTCAAACAAATTTCTAGAGGTTGAGGATTTAACATCCGATTCCGCATTGTTTTAGGAGCCCCTTCTATCACAATCTTTCAAATCAAATTCCAGAGGTTGAGGATTTTACATCCGATTCTGCATTGCTTTAGGAGCCCCTCCTATCGCAATCTTTCAAATCAAATTTTAGAGATTGAGGACTTCACATCCGATACCGCGTTGCCTTAGGAGCTTCTCCTATTACAATCTTCCAAATCAAATCCTACGATATACTAGAGGTTGAGGATTTTATATTCAATTCCATGTTGCTTTAGGAACCCCTCCTATCACAATCTTTCAAATCAAATTCAACGATATTCTTGAGGTTGAGGGAATAAGCCCTTCAATTAATTCAAGGCATCCTATTCTCTTTTTGTTAAAATCAATTTTAAGACCACCTTAAATGGATTATGGCATCTGATTCTTATTTCAGGATTGATACCCAAATTTCAATTCCCACCTTTGGGTCAGCACTTAAATAATGACTCCCATCCTATATAAATACCTGAAATTTCATAACTCAAAATTCACTCTCTGATTCACTTTCTAAGCCCCAGCGAGAGTCCCTACTCCTTGATTTCAATTAGACAATCACCTGCTATATTCCCCAACCAGCATAATGGATCCCCATTGTAGCACACACAATCCCACACCACTTTTTTGTCTCTTGACTTATGAGTTTGTATTGGGTTTGTTGATCTCGTCGGGCTCTCGTCGGTCAAAGCCAATATGCGGGTGTGCTTGCCCAGTACACCACACCTATTGGGGGTCCATTTGTTGACCTCATTTTTGGTTGAGGTTAAGTTTTTCCTCTTTAGTAGCCTAAGGTCTAGCCATAGGACATTCCTTTTGATTATTCCTAGAAAACTAGAACATGAACCCTCACCATTAGAAATTCCACCATCTTCTTTGCTCAACTTAAAGTTCCACATATTGGTCTTAACCTCTAACACTTAGTATGTGGGTTCACTATAAGGGAGCTCAAGGAGAGTCCCATTAAGACTGCCTGACCTTAGAGTTGACCCTGGGTGCTGGTCTGGAGCTAGTTCACTCACTACACTCACCTCACTCACAATCACTCACAATCCTTAACCTAAAACTTGTAAACTTTCTGTTAACCTTCATCCCTTGATCTTTTGGGAGACTCATGTAGATGGTCCTCTAAACCCACTAGTCCTAAGCTGGGGTTTAGCTAAGACCAGTACATAGAGGACCCAAATGGGGTTTCCGTTGGTCCATAGCTCATATAGGGTGGTTGGCACCCCAATTCTACCAAAAATATCTAACTTGGCCTTTTGACCCCCAAACCTACCCAAATTACCTAAACACCCCCAATCCCAAATTTGGTCAAAATCCTCAAAATCATCAAAAATACCCAAACTTGTTCAAAAGTCATTTTAAATCTTTTAAGAATATCCAAGCTACCCAAAACTACCCAAAAATTCCAAATTTACCAAAATACCCCCAAAATTGCCAATATTACAAAAATGCCCTTGGCACCCTAAATTTTCCCAAAACATTCAAAATTACTCCAAATGTCTCAAAAATCAATTTGGACTCATCAATTGAACCCAATTTGGCCATTTGATCATTTTGACCAAAACCCCCAAATTGCCTTTAAAGACCAAATTTCCCCAAATTCACCTTAAATGTCAATCAGTTTAGCCCAAAGTTTCCTCAATTTCAACTATAAACTCAAATTCATCTTTCATATGATAAATGCAAACCAAATTCAAGCCCAATTTCTACCTAATTCCAAAACCCCCAATTTGCCCCAAATTGACTATGTCCCCAAATTTCACCAAATTGACTGCCTTAATCCCAAAATTGGCACCCAATTTATGATGAAAACTCTTCATGATGTTCCTATTGACCATTTTCAACAATCAATTTGGACTTAGCCCAAGGCTAACCCAATCTAGACCCAAATCTAGCCCAATATACCCAAATTGACCAAATCTCCAAAATCATTCAAATTGACCTACCAATTGAACTCAAAATCCCTTAAACCCTTCACAAACAATCTTCATAACAATCATCTACACAATTTTGATCAATCAACTGGGCCAATTGATAAGGATATCCTAGCCCAAACCCAAGTTTTGGTCATTTGCATTCACTTGGACCCTTTCAACAAAAATTGACTTAACCATGTCTATGCCACCAAAGTAATGATTTTACAGCCACCAAAACCTTCTTAAAGACCAGGCTAAACCCTCCTATAACCACCATGATAAGATATGGACCTATTGATCCCGAAATTAATGGATTTTACCCATTTTTGGACCTAACTTGAAATATCTCCAACATCATCACTTAACCTTGGGAGATAATCGTCATTAGCCACCCCTGACTTCCCTGACCCAAGAGGTGACCAATGACTGGCTGGATAGCCATCTTGGTGGCTGGAAAATGGCCAAGACAAGGCATTTTCACCCAATTCAAACCCAAAGGCCAAATCAACCTAGCTGCTCATTGGAGCTTTACTGCCCTCCGCATAAGCAACCAAATGCACCCCTCAATTCGCCCTGTCAGCTAGCCTAGGCCATTTTATTTAAACTCCTCCTCCATGGACAAAAGGAGAGAGCTTGAAATTCCTTGGAGAGACTCTGTAAAACTTCTTCAAGAGCTTCCTAGAGACCTCTTGAGCTTAACCAAACCTTCCCTAGCAACTCAAAGTCATTGCTCGAGTTCAATTTTGGAGCTTAATTTCAAGGCCGAAACAGGAAATCCTCCAAACCTCCACCAAATTCAAATTAATTGCACCCACACCATCCCAACATCAAGAGAAGAAAATCCCCCACAAAAGTCCCATCATCCAGGCACCCTAAGGTGGACTTCGAGCAAACCCCCAAATCGACCTTGATCAAATTTGGGTCTAGGCCTTTCACCATGACCAGAGGCTCCATCCCTAAGCACTTGGGACTCACACAAAGCTTATACAAGCATCCAATTAAGGCTACTCCTCTTGGACCAAGGTATTCAAAGTTAACCCTAAACTGAGCTTCTTTTAGTTATTCATGAATATAAAGTCAATTTAGACATGGATAAGTAGAAAAACAGTGGCTTTTTCTTATTTATTTAATCTCCAAAACATCAAAAATGCACAACTCTGTGTAGAAAAATCATAAAAATAAAATAAAAATACTTTCTTGCTCAGTGAATATGGGAGAACAATATGGTCTAAAATTTATGTCAACTTAATGAATATTTTATTTTTAAAAAATTAGTAAGTGTTAGGAATATTTTAACTCTCAATGCATGTAGACTTATTACCATAGCTTGAATTTTTGTAATGTTATAGCCTCTATCAAGGGAAACATTCCCTGATTTTTTCTAAGTTAGACGAGACCTCTAGTCAGAGATCCATAGTTTTCAAGTTTGTGCACATTATTTAATTTTATTATTTGCATAAATTAATCATAGTAATTAGCATGTTGCTTATAAAAATCCAAGAAAATTTAGGAAGGTTTACTATGACCAAGGAACCTTTATGAAATTTTTTCATGAGTCAAGTCATTTAAAATGCACCTACTTTTTACAAACACTAAATCACTAAGATAAATAATGTTGGAAAATATAAACAATAAAATGACTTGATTTTTTATCTCCACTATTTTATAAGGTCCAGAGAACTCCCCATAAAAATTTTAAAGCATTTTGAGTACATTTGATGGTCTAAGTTAATTTTCCAAGTTAAATATCTTTTTTGGCACTTAAATGATTTTCTTAAAAATCAAAATATAACTCAAAAAATTATAAAAATTTAAAATAAAAACTTCATTTTTAGCCTATTTTTAAATATTTAAAATAATTATAAATTCATAAAAATCACAAAAATAATAAAACTCATCAAAATATTCTAAATTATTTTCTACCACTTAGAAACAATTGGGAAATTTTTTCTGATTTTCTAAATAAAGAATTTGAATTTTTAAGTTTAAAATAATTTTTAAAGGCTAAAAAATGAATTTCCACTAAAATAATTCCAATAAATCAAAGAAAAATAAAAAAAAGATAAAATTTGCTTCCTTGGGTTCTCTGACCTTATGGAGATTTTTCAAAATACAAAATTTAATTTTCCCCCTTTAAAATATTTTTATATTTAATAAATACTACAATGCTAAAAATAATTCTAATAATTCATATTAAATTCAAATAATTATGAAATTTGGTCCAAAGGTTTCTCTAGTCTAAGCCGACCTTCATTAAAAATTTCAAGGGATTAAGATTTAACTTGGTCTAGTTAGGAATTTTCTTTGGAAAATCCTATTTTTACACGAAAATAATTATTTAAATTAAATTAAATTTTGAAAAATCATATTATATTCTCTTATGTCTTAACTGACCCATGAATGAGGTAGGATAAAAATTTCAAATTCATTTGGATTAAATTTGATAAATTATGAAGTTATAGAGCCTTAGGGGCAAATGTGTAATTTTGGAAATTTAGTCTTAATTAACATTTAGGCTTAATTCAAGGAGAAAAATGGGAAACCTCTGATCTTAATTAATTTATTTGATGTTTGAAACACAAGGGGTTCATTGGTAGAAACCAACCTCACTTACCTAATTAAAAAGATAAGTTAGTAGATTTCTAAATTAGTAAAATTTGAAAGCTTATTAAAACAAAATGAACCCAGGACTTAGGGGTATGACTTTTGAAATCTATAATTAATTAATTTAATACCCCTATTTGATTTTCAAATAAAATTCAAATCATGAATCACGACCACCTAAAGCTTAACCTTTTCAAAATTAATTAAGACACTCACTCAGGTCTTAAGGGCTTAGTAATGACTTAGACGGAATCAAGTTTCATTTAAATACGGATCAGAAAAGTAAACATCATTGAAAATTAAAACATCTTTCAAACGCTACAAGCCCAATTAAGGTCAAAATTTGGTTAAGTGTTCTAATAACACTAACTTTCCTCTTTAAGGGTCTTCACCCATATAATTCTTAAATTGAATCACAAGTGATAATTACCCTGTTTTTAGGGATAATTGAAACATCAATGTTCATTAAGCATTAGGGTGTTTTACAGGATGAATTATAAGCAACATAATAAGTTTAAAAGAACTCGGGATCTTCCACTAGGCAGCGAAAGAGTAGCACGGACCTGCTTCTTTCTCTAGATCTGTTGGATGCCTCATAGATCTACTAAACTTAATATGTTTTACTTGACAAAATCATCCTTAATTCAACTCTTAAGGAACCACCAAGATATGATATAGGGTTAAGAAAACTACCAAAATTTTACCTCCCTGCCTCATATAAACTTTCTTAACATGCCTTTTGAGTTTGAGGTGGTGGAATGAGAAGACTCGCCAGGTACACTTTTACTGTTTTCAGTGTTGTCTTTTTTGCACTTTCATACTGTGCTTTATACCTGCAAACTTGCATGCTAAAAAATGATGTCACCCTGCATGAAAAATAAAACTATTAGGATAGCTACATAACTAAAACCAAAACCAAAACTAAAACTAAAATCAACCAAGATAAAATTCACCACTACAATATTCAAATTATAAAACAACTCAAAATTTCATCACAAACATCACACATAACTGATAGATTAAGGATTATGGTTAACTTCATAGATTTCGGATGATCGGGAATCCCTCGGAGAGTTTTTTTTCTTTTTTTTTTGGGTTCTTCCCACAGTCTAAATGAAAGTATTTAAATGAAATTATGGAACTCATTAAGTTGGGTTTAGTAATAAGTGAATCCATAAGTGAATCCAATAGAAAATAGTGGTGCCGTAACGAGGGAACCGTAGGATCCTAATTGGTGTCACTCTAATAAACTTTAACACCCCCATAACATTTAAACAACTTCAACCATAGGGATACCTGATTTGACATCATAACTTGACACCCTAGAAAACTTAAACTCGTCTCGGTAAGGAGCTTAGAGCTAGCATGGTGGGCAGGACGACCATCTTCAATAGCAAAACTTGTCTTCCCCAACTAAACCAATTTTCTTTCTTAGAGTCAAACAACAAGCCATATGATTTTGAGGTTGTTTGCTTATGTTATCTTTAGGCCTTTTTTTTCATAGCCCTACTATACAATATAAGCCCTAACTCGTCTTAGGATTCTGAGGTTGTCGTTTGTCACAACCTAAATCCTCACATTCTCGAGGTTATTTCTGTGATCATTTCACACGAATGTAAGCCCTAACAAATAAAATTGGCAGGATGAAAAACTTAAATATTTTTCCTCAAAACTAAAGCCAAACATTAAGATAGCTTGGGAAGTCACCGGGGTTCTCCTCTGTATCTATGACATCCCCTAGTTCTTCCTCCTTCGGATTATACAATAAAATGTTCCAAATTTGAACCAATCCTTATTCACACCACTACATCCGATCTCATTGAAGAGTCCTACCTTTTGAAATTTCTTGAAGATAATATTTCCTGATTTTTATCGAGAGTCTTATTAGGTGACTTTGGTCATTTAAGATGTAATTAACTATAGGGGCTTGCCCTTATAGGAAGCATGTCCGACCCAGCTTAATATAAACCCTATTTAATTCTTTATATTAAATAGGGGAACTTGTTGGCAAACATAAAGGTTTTGCAGACCAAACGGATGTCATATATTACTTAGTTTATTTGTTCGAGCCTCATCCTTAAGTCTTGTGTTTCTCCTTCAGGATAGATACGGAATTTGAGGTACAGTGCTCTTTCATTTAAACTATGAAAAATATGGGTCAGTTTGATTTCATACTTTTCTAAAATTCAACATCCTTCCGAAGCAGGCGATGGGATTTTGATTCCGGTTACCGACAGCTTCTTACGGGCAACAACTCCAACCAAAAACACCACCGACACCATGATGGATTTCCTTGTCTATCTTTGGTAAAATTATAACAACAACCACATTGGATGGTGATTCTGCCTTTTTGGCGCATCCATTTTTGTGGCTCAAAATAGGCCTTTTCCATGAAAAGACCAGCTCGACCCCTGTCTCTTAGGTCGAATATGCAGTCAAGACTGCTCCTTTCTTCACTTCCAGAGAAGACTCTAGTGTACGGTTACAGGCCTTCTAGTATGTTGACAAATATTTCGTGAGCTTTTTCATAAAATTCAAATTCCCTTTTCTTTACTTTACTCATTTTGTCTAATTCTACCATGGTAACCATCAACAGCTATCGAGGGCACTCCCTCATTTGAAGAAGGAATCCATGCTTATGCTGTCTCTGTATCCCATGGAATATATGATTCCCCCATTGAGTGATCGGTGATCTAAAATATGCTATCAGTGGATGTCTAGTCCTCTAAAGTGTTGTAACGCTCTAGGTGGAGGATGTTGTTGATTGGGCATTCCACAAACGCCCCTGAAGCTGGTATTTATGTGGGAATCTCAGCATTGCAAGTTAAAGGCAACTCGCACAAAGATCATCTGAAACTTCTGGTAGCATCGGCTCTATAGTGAACTCAGACTCATCCTCTGTGGCAGGCAAGTTGGAGAAAGTCTCTCTCATTCATGGATCATAGATCTTCTCGTTAGGAATCTGGGTAAGAAAGTTTTGTGCCTCCTTCTAGCGTCTTCTTTCTTCACATAGGAATGCTCTGTGTTTTTAAGGATTTACATTTCTGCGTTGAGTCATTCGTAATGATGCATCTTGCAGTCTCTTTCCATTAGCAGTGACTATACCTCCAGTTGGTGCAGTTATCATAGATGGCGGATGACTAGTCCCTTCCATCAGATCTTGCTGCATTATCACTTTCTTCTACTTCAGTGAGGAATCCTCCTTGGTGCTGATCTTCAACAACGACGGTAACCCCTATTATTCTCGACTGCTGACCACATATATTAGGGGACCTTCATAGTCTACGTCGACTTGACCAAAGTCCACGTCAAAGTCTATGACGCCACCCTGTAGTGCACTTTCCTTGTTAAGTGTGAGATTTTAGCTATTCTTGAAGGCAAAAATTAGCTCCTGCCCTAACATTTTTTCTGCAAACGATAGAAAAAACATCAGTGCGCTGAAATTTAGCAGGAACAAGAACAAAAATAGTGTTTATTAGAAAAAAAATTTGTTTATATTGGTGAGAATATCATTTATTTGTATTTACATATTATTTAATTTAGTAAAATATCAACCTTTTAAAAAAAGGAGAAAATCAAAGCATGTAAATTGAAAAATTTTCATTTTATTGAGGTGAATTATTTTACTAAATTTTTGGACCCGATCACAGACGTTTAGCCAAAAAAATAACCCCAAATTAATCAAAATTTCAAAACTTCAATTCAAGCAATGTCAAGTTACATATTATGTCTTCAATTATCGTCTGTTGATCAACAACATGTGTCTATTGCCTTGAAAATCCACCAACTGGTAGGCTCCTCTTTTGCGTAGATCTTTTCTACAACAAATGGTCCCTTCAAAGTTGGCTCAAATTTTCCACCTATCTTGAAGCGTGCAAGAATAGGCCTTTTGAGCATGAGAATGAGATTACCAACTTTGAAAGTCCTTGGGCAGACCAATTTGTCATGAGCTTGTACCATCCTTGCTTGGTAAAGCTCCAAGTGCTGTTGTAATTTTAGTCGCTTTCCTTCGATACTCTCCAATTCTTCAAGTCTAAGATTTGCCATTTCTTCTGTTGTAATTTGATTGGTGACAACAACTATGAGAGATGGTGTCTGAATTTCTAGCGGCAGTACGGCCTCAGACCCATACACAAGTGCGTAGGATGTACATTGAGTGTGAGTCCTGAAAGTTTTTCGGTTGGCCCACAAGGCTTCTAACGGTTTATTATGCCAATTTCTTTTATTTTCATCCAGTGTCTTCTTCAAAATCTATACCAGTGTCTTGTTGAAGGCCTCAGCCAAACTATTTGCCCTGGGATAGTAGATCATAAAGTATTTGCAGTCTATCGTGTCTCTTGACAAAATTATTGATTTTTATGCTCTTAAAGGCTGTCCCATTGTCATAAATTCTTTTGCAAGGAAATCCAAAATGGTAGATGACTTGGCTTTCAAAAAATTAAAGGACGTTCTATGATGTAACCTCTCATAACGGCACTGCCTCTACCCATTTGGAAAAGGAATCTGTAGAGGCGAGAATAAACTTGTGTCCTTTAGAGGATGGAAGGCCTATCAGGCCTATTATATCCATGCCCTAACACTCGAATGGCCACGAGGCGATGGTTGGGTGTAACACATTTGGAGGTTGGTGCAACACCACCCCATGCACTTGGCACTGGTAACATCTTCTAGCTGTATTCATGCAGTTAGACATCATTGCCGAGCAATAATATCCTAGTCTCTTCATCTTCGTTTTCATCTTTAGCCTTGACTAGTGAGCACCACACAATCTGACATGTACTTCTTTGACAATATTTTGTGCTTCTTCTTTTCTTAGACATCGTAGCCACATCTGATAAAATGATCTTCTGTAGAGAACATTACCTGCTAAAGCATACTACATAGCCCTTCTTTTTCTTGTGATGTGGTATGCCTCAAAGTTGTCATTTGGCAACTTTCCAGTCTGCAAATATTATATTAATGGCTTACGCCAGTCTTCATTGATATCTGCAACTGCAATCATCATTTCTTCTTCTTTTCCGAGCTTGTGTAGATTTTCAAAGTCGATTTGAGACAAAAACTATCTTATTTGTACCATAATGTCAATTGAACCCTCCTGGGGACACGTCAATTCTTTTGCAAGTTTTTTTAAAGCATCGGCATGGGTGTTATCTCCCCAAGGAATCCGGTACAAAGTTACATTGGGGATCCATTCCAGTATCTTAATGGTGTACCGATGGTGTTGTGCTAACCTTAGTTTCAAAATATTGTACAGTCCGACAGCTTGTTGAATGACGAGTTGAGAATTGCCATAAATGGCAATATCTAGTATATCCAATGAGATTGTCAATTCCAACTCAGCAATTAAGGCTTCATATTCTGCTTCGTTGTTGGTACATGACTCTGTCAGGTGTAGGAGGATGTCAACATGCTCTTATCTAGCGTGATGAATATCAAACTAATTGCTGCTTTTCCTAGTATAAATGTTCCTAATCCTTTAGCTTTATAGCTGACGAAGCTCCATCAAAGTACATCTCCTAACATTGCACATTGGATAATTCCATTTATAGTATGTGTTCATCTAGTAATTTGTCATTAAGAGGGGACCCAACTGGAAGTGGGTGTGCAGCGAAAAAATATGCTAAAATTTGTCCCCTTATAGCACGTAGGGGAACAAAAGTTATATCAAATTGCAACAAAATCATCGACCATCTCACTAGACGTATAGAGAGTGTTGGTCGGGTCATCAAATATTGCAACAGATTAACTTTTGAAATTAGAGTTAACTTATGAGAAAGCATGTAATGCCTGAGCTTTTGGGCAGCAAAAATTAAAGCTAGACAATGCTTCTCAATAGGCAAATACATTATCTACGTCGGTATTAGACGGCGACTCAAGTAGTAGAGTACCAGTGCATTTTCCTTACCCTCATCATTGACTTGGGCTAAGAGGGCTCCAAGAGAGTCATCTACGGCCGTGGTATAAAGTATTAAAGGTTTTTCTAAGATAGGGGCTGCCAAAAGAGGAGGTGTCATTAAATATTTCTTAACATCCTTGAAGGCTCATTGTCATTTTTCTTCTCAAGCAAATTTGGTGCCCTTTTTGACTAAAGGCTGACACCTACTTGAGAGATTAGAAATAAAGCGTCTCAGATATGCCAACTTTCCATGGAAGGAACGTAGTTGTTTCAAGGTTTTTGGAGGAGGCATTTCCAAGCTAGCTTTAATCTTATTCGGGTCGATCTCGATTCCCCGATGACAAACAATGAATCCTAGAATTTCCTCAAAGGTAACACCGAAGGCGCACTTTAGGGATTCATCTTGATATTATATTGTCATAATCGTTCGAAGACGATCCTGAAATCATACAAATTGTCTATTTTTTTTACTTTTGATGCCTAAATCATCGACGTAGCATTCCACTTTATTGTGAATGAGATCATCAAAAATCTTTGTCATAGCTCGTTGGTATGTCAGTCTAGCGATCTTCAACCATAATGGCATAACTATGTAGCAGAAAATCCCAATAGGTGTTCTGAAGGCTGTAAGTGCTCCATCTTTTGAAATTTTCTTTATTTGGTTGTACCCCAATGATCCATCCATGAAGGAGAAAATCTCATGTGTCAAAGAGATATCCACCATCATTTATAGTAATAACTGTAGAAATTCATCTTTTGGTCATGCTTTGTTCGAATCCCTGAAGTCGACACATACACGGATTTATCAATTTTTCCTCTTAACTGGCACAATGTTGGCTAATCATGTGGGGTATTTCTCTTCTCGCACAAATTTAGCGTCTATTAACTTCTTCACCTCAGCAATGACTTGCTGCTCTATTTCAAGGTGCATTCTTCTTGGAGCTTATTTTACTTGGGTTATATCTTTGTCCACCCCAAGTGTATGAACTGTAACTTTTGCTAACACTCATGACATTTCATCATAACTCCATCCGAAGCAATCTTTGAATTATGTTAACAGTTTCATCAACTTTAGAGATTCTTCATCGTTGAGTAGAGAACTTATAAATACAGTTTGGGGCTACTCTTTCATCTCGAGGTTAATTTTCTTCTATTCATCAACCGTTGACTTGATTTCTTCTGTAAATTCTGGTGGAGCATCTTCTATTAGCTGATCAATAGAGTCATCCTCCACATCGAGGTAATCCTGTTCGCTTTCACTAGTAAAAATCATGCAAAATTCTTAATCATCAACTGGTCCGACTGTACCAAATTTGATGAGTTGGGAGTTCAACTTTTAACATCCCATAATTTTTCAAAAAGTTATAATTTATCTTTTGGCATTAATTTTGGCAAATGCCTCTGTTGAATTAACTTTTGTACACAAGGACAAAAGTAACAAAAAGGTAATTCCATTAATTCATTAGGGTCCTCATTCAAATTTACATGATCTTCAATATTAGTAGAAGCAGAAGCACGATAAAATTTGACCGGCATTAAACAAACGCTACGGACCTCCTTGACCTCTAAACTCTCAACGTTTTTAGGCTGAATTTGAGCAAGGGTGATGGCGTTCACATAGAGGTTTATCCGATCATACATTGTCTCATATTCGCGTTTCTCCACATCTTCTAACGATATCTCGTATTGTGGCTTCTTTTGTTTAGTCATGATTATCTCATCTTCAAAACTATCTTCTTCATCAATGTTGATGATTGGCCTAGTCCGTTCAACAATAAAGTTGGTTCTTCCTCGTCCACGTCCCCGGCCTTGACCTCGGGTGCACGAACTAAAAGAACCCCCACTAACTTATTGCAATAGTGTGGTGGAAGATCGCTGAAGTGGTGCTAAATGGCCTCCTCTTTTTGATTCTTCTGAATCCTCCACTTTATTTGCTACAACTTCACGAGAGAAGATAGTCTTTTTTGAAGGCGCATAGTAGGCGGCATCTTCATGAATGCCAACTTAATGAATTGAAAATGGTTGTAAATCTCCCTTGATGCAGTGATCCTGTCTTTCATTGTAGTACTTAATGCACTGGTGTACAGATGACGGAACTATGTTGTGTTTGTGAATCCATGGTCGGCCCAATAGAGCATTGAAAGAGGTCTCGACATTGATAATATAACATTTATCAGTTGTTACTAGTTCTCCAACTTTAATTAACAATGTAATTGATCAAAGTGCTCTGTCTCCCTTTTGGTTGATTCCTCTTAGCATCATTTTATCGATTGTAAGCTCCTGAGCTTGAATTTCTAAATATGCCAATGTTCGTAGGCTCATCAAGTTGAGGGATGCTCTAGGATCTACCAAAACTCTGGACAACACAAATTTAGCGATGTTAACAGAGATATAGAGGGAAAGATTATGATCGGCAGTACCGAGCAACAAGTCTTCATTTGTAAAGGTTACCCCTAGCTATTCTTTCAATGGGCAAACTGCATCTGAGGATGTGTTGGACAACTAGGCTAAGCAAACCTTATGATCAAGCAAAACTGTAACCATAGACTCTCTCATCTTGTTTGATAGGATTAAAGCATCATAGATGCTTAATTTGGCTGACAACTTCCTACGATGAGCTAGCATGTTGTAATCCACTTTGTATGATCCTCCAATATTTACTTGGTTATGTGTTTCTTCCGCTGGCAGAGGTGGAGGTTGCTCTTCTCATGTTACTATTTGCTTTCCTTTTATCCTTTGGAGCTGACCACAAGGGCAATACTTTCCATCTCCTTACGTTCACTTCTGTAATTTGTTCATCTTAAGATGTCGTAGGAAAATCTTTCATCGCTTCTTATTTTTCAGAAAGATCTAATTTGATGGCATACGGTGCACCGTGGCACTCGAAGATTGGTCCCTCACTCTTGGCACTAGCGTAACCAACATTTTCTAAACCTTCTTCGGTCTTGCTAACAAATTCATCAAACTTAAGTATAATTTAAGGATCACTTTGGGAATCAAGATTGAAGTTAGATTGGTCATAATTGATTACGTTTTCACTATAAAAAGTTAAAACATAGACAAAATCTTAATCAATATATTCATAAGATCCTGGAAGGGCAAAAAGATAATCATACAAGGTCAGGGGTTTGAGGATTTTCTTTCCCGAATCGGAGATAACTAATCTAGCAGAGGCAACCCCTATCCTACCCCCCGTACTATCAGTCTTCATGGTGGTGTTCTTCTTCTTCTTCTTTGGTGGCAGCAGATTTCCTGGTGAAATCTTCATCTCTGGTTTGGCAGGCTGAGGACTCTGAACGGAGGCTTGCCTTGATGCATTCCGAAATTGGTCCAGTATTCTCTCGATCTTGTTCCATGTCACACTCCATACATCTTTACTAGCATATGGGTCAATTGAAGAGACTGGCTAAGCCGAAATCATATTTACAGAACCTCTTTCAGGTTCTTCTAAATATTCTTTTGAAATTGTTATATTTCCTTCCGGAAGATTATTCTCGAGCCAATCCTTAAAGACAAAACAATCCTCTATTGTGTGTCCAGCTATCCAGTGATACATACAATCATTAGGTTGATCCTTTTTGTCGATCTCTAAGGGTTTCTTTGGCTTTGCTAATCTGAACTCAGGCTTCTTCATCAGGTTTCTACACATTTTGGGTACCGCTTCATCTTTGAAGGAATAAACTGTTTTCCTTCATTCCGATAAAGGCAAACCCTTTCTATTTTCTGTTCGGTATGATCCCCCCTGAGGCAGTTGTTAGCTAGACTGACCATACTATTGTGTCTGTTGTTGTGCATGCCACGATGATCACATAGAATTTTGATGAGAATTTTCTACATGTATCTTCAGTGGTTGCTTTCCTTTATTGACAGTTGCCACTATTCTAGACTACATTTCAAATGCCCATGACATTTTAGATCTCTCTTCTTTCTCTCGGTAATCCATATGTTTGACTTCTTTTTGAAGATTTCTTGCTTTGCTGAGTAGCTTCTCAAAAGATTTAATGGTGAGTCCCTTAAGCATGAAAGCTACTGGCCCATGGATTCTCTTGAGTAAGATCTCAATTGCATGTTATTCCTGTAGCTAAGGTTCACATTTCATGCTATGGTTTCTCCACCTCAAAATGTAGTCCATTCAAGTCTCGTTGGGCTTTTTCTTCTCTACTATGAAACCTCCAATAGACACATGATGCTGTGCTCCGATAAATCACTTCACGAGAAATTGTTCTAGCTCGGAGAACATCTTGACTGATCCATTGCGTAGTTCGACATACATAGACAAACTCAGGCTGTTGACAAACTATTGAAAGAGAAAAGCAGTGTCTCCTTATGTATTACCATAATTTACTTGAAAATGCACTATATGTTGCTTAAGATTTCTAGTCCCATCAAATATCTTAAAGTTTGGCGACACAAAACCCTTATGGTAGGGTACAACATTAAACATCTCCCAAGTAAGGTCTACCCTTCAAAATCAATGCACCACTCTTAGATTGGGCAAAGGCCTCCTGAAATTGCTTGACTATTTGCTTAAAATCCTTTTTCAGTATGGAACTTGATAGAGAATCCTTCTTTTGTTGCTCATCCTTATTCGGTGAGGCAACTTCCCACCTTTCATTAGTGATATGTATAATCTCCGGTTGATTGATTTCTGGGGAGGCTAACTGTGGTGGTTGAAACTGTCCCTAAACTGCGGTCATGGCAGTCATTGCTGTAGCCATCTCTTCCATTCTATTCTCTATTTGGCAGTCATTGCTCAGCTCATCTACGGCATTCTCTTCGACAAGAGGTTGAGCAACGCGGGCAGATGCAACGACTCTAGTTTTGATGACATGGATATCAATGAAATTTTCTTGGAGGTAATCATTAAAGTCAAATTCTTCATCATCATCAATGGAAACTCCATGTTCTCGGGCCAACTAAAAAATCACGACCCTGAGTTTTTTAAACTTTTCTTCAATGATGGATCTTGTAGCACCTTGAGATCTGGAGGACTTTGTTGGACCTCTCATACTTGCTCATCTATCTCGCTAGCAATTGCTACGACAATGCTGGATACTTCAAACCTTTTCTTCATTGCATGATCCTGCCCTTTGGTCTTATTGGACCATATCGGTATGACAAACTTGGGTACCCATACCTTTTTCTTTGATGGTGATGTCTCTAGAGGGAGTGTCTCAGCAGAAACATCGACATGTCGAAGAGAAGTATGCTCCCCATGGTGCAGACACTTGGTGATCTCTTTGTCTTTTCTTTTGAAACTTTAAGAACATCCTTGTGACTGGTAATTTGTAGTATTCTTGGACCTGGATGCGACTTAACTAGTCGACGGCCTGCGGGTCTAGTGAGAGCAGAATCGGTAGCAACAATAGTGGTATCAACTCTGCTTCCTAAGCAGAACCAGACGGGAATGAGAGCAGGTAAAGCTTCTGTTGATTTCTAAGATCGTCTAGTAGATCTGACTTCTGTCTAAATTTCTTTCTTCATGTGAGGGGATACTGCACATCCAACTTGTTTGAGTAACTCACCAACTGAATAACCTTCTTTGGGAGGTAGTCTCTAGAAAACTGTACTGACTCGGGTGATAGGAGCAAGCTTCTTCCCCTCCCCACCATGTCCATGAGGTGATGGTAAAGCAGTGGCGATCTTCTGTATACTTTCGTATCCATTAGTATCCATTATGGGATGGAAACTACTCCCTTGTATAAGTGAATATGTTTCCAGTAATCTTGACTCCTCTTGGTGAGGAACTTCATCGACTGAACTTCCTTGGAAATCTTGGCTACAGTAGCCCTCCGAACCTTTCGGCTGTGGTTTCTCCTTTGGGTTTGGGTTAATGGTGCAGTCCTCAAACTGGATCAGATTTCAAATATTAGCGGCAGGACAACAAATCCTTCAATCGGGTCTTCGAGGATCACAACTTCTTTTCCCTTAGCAGAAACAAAAACAATATGCTTAGTTTGTGTCATGGTGACTCTTCTTGTAAATTCTGATCGAGTTAAACTTCTTGTAAGAAGGAAATTCCTGAGGGCAGCTCAAGTTAAACTCAGCACACGGTTCTTGAACTTCTGAAGTGGCGACTTTAATCAAACAAACATGGATTTCCCAATTAAAACCTCGAGTTCATCAAATCCTGTTCCAAACTTTTTGGTTGGAGTGACATTGCGAGCACTGTGGCTCGTCGACAAGTTACACAAGAAAGTGAGCATTGGGAATGCCATTACAACAGCTTCAAAAAAAGAAAGCTATAGGGTTAGTTATTTGTCTAATACCTCGTAATCTTAGCGTGAGTACTACAAATTAACAAAGGTTGATTTGTAGACTGGGTAAGTCTTTATTTAATTTGTTAAAATTTTAAAATTTTAGTAATAATAGTTTGAAAGTAGAAAGATTTAATTAATTAAAGTAAAATTAAAGAGCACACGCAGCACGACATAATTCAATTTATTTTGTAAAATAGCAAATCAAACTCGAAAGGGGAATTACTCAAATTTGGAACATTTATTGTAGAATCGAAAGGAGGAAAAATTAGGGAATATCACAGACCCAGAGGAGAACATCGGTGAATTCCCAAGCTACTTTGTTGTTTGGCTTCAATTTGGAGAGAAATATTTAAATGTTTAAACCTATCAATTTTAATAATTAGGGCTTTCACTTGCATGAACACAATCACAAAAATAGCCTTGAAGATGTGAGGGTTTAGATCGTAACAAACGACAACCTCAGAATCCTAAGACGAGTTAGGGCTTATATTGTGTAGTAGAGCTATACAAAAGCCTAAAAAAAGTTGAGGATTTAAGTTGCATAAGCAAACCACCTCCAAGTCCTAAGGTTTGGTTGTTTAAATTTAAGGAATGGTTTGGTTGGTGAAGACATGTTTTACTGTTTAACATGGCCTTGCTACCCACAATGCTAGCTCCAAGCACCTCATCGCAACAAATTTAAATTTTCTATTGTGTCAAGTTATAATGTGAAATCAGATGTCCCTAAGGGTCATGGTTATTTAAATATTATGCGGCATATTAATGTTGATTAGAGCAACATTGGTTAGGATCCTACAGTTTCTTCGTTCTGGCACCATTATTTTCTTTCAGATTCAGTTAGTCCAAGTGAATTTACTAAACTCAACTTAATGAGATTCATACTTTCATTCAGACCGTGGGAAATCTCGTTAGCTACTGTAGGTTACCTCCTTTGAAGAATTCCTGATCATCTAATAGAGATGTTTTAATTTAGTTGTAATTTTTGTTTCACTTTATTTGTGATTAAATTTTGAGTTATTTTATATTTTGAATGTTGTGGCGTTGAATTTTATCTTGTTTTATTTTTAAATTTTTATTTTGATTTTGGTTTTATGGCTATCCTAGCAGTTTTAGTTTTCATCTAGGGTGACATCATTGTTTAGCATGCAAACTAAAGGAATGATGTACAAAAAGGCAAATGCAATAATTTAAAAGTGTACCTGTCGATTCTTCTAGTTCATTCACATGAAAGGTTAGTACTTGCAAGGCTTGTATATAATTTTATAGGGAATTTAAATTGCAGGAGTAGATGAATGTTCAGCTACCAATCCCCATGTTATTGCTTTCTTGAATCTCAAGAGATCCTAGTGAATGGTTTTAGAAAAAAAAATATGAAAATTCTAATTTGCCCTTTAGAATGTCCAATAAATTTCAAAATGCTCTAGGCATGACCTTGGACAACTCTGAAGATCTCTTGAAATATTCTGAGTACATTTTAAACGTATCATATTGTTCCATTAATCATCTGATGTCGAAGTGTGCTATCCCTTTGTTCAGTGAAACTTGATAATTTAATTATCCCGAGGATATGATACCCAGTTAATCAATTGATGTTTTGTTTAAAAGTTATGTGAGTGGGTGCCCCTAAGGCAATTTTGTGTCATTTAAGATTATGGTGCCCGAAATTAAGGTCAGACTTGTAGTGTTTAAAGTGTTAATCACCCATCATGTTATCTTCTAAATCTGATCAATTGAGTGTAGCTATCGAAACTATGTCACTACTAAGCCTTTAATAATCATGATAGGTGGGATGATGATTATCAAAATTTTGATTTAAGTGATATGTATTCTAATTGAAAGATCACATCATCATCAATCTTAGGCTCAAGATAAGTAAATTATCATCTTTTCTATCATAAGCCCATCACTTAAGAATCATTTGATCTTTTTTGACTTCCAAGTCATGAAGATTAAGAAAATTATGATCTTGTTGATGTTGTGCAAAGGTGGTAAATGAGTTTCTACCTTTTAATCCCATTGCACTTCAATAATGAAAACATGTCTATTGAGATCAAAATTTCCCATTCTCCCTTGGTTATCCTAAATTTTGGTTAATAACCAAAATCTAAAATGACTATTTTGCCCTTGGGGTTCTTTACCTCATAACTCATTAAACACAACTCAAATGACTTGAGCATTCAGAGTGGCATATCCATGAATTTATTGAAACCTCAGAGGAGGATAATGTGGTTTTTCTTTGTGTTGTTTTTTAAATTCAGGAAATAGGGTTTTCAAAATTGATTTATTTAATTATCCAAAATAAAGTTTTTATTTATGAGAAAATTATTAGAGATTTCCTTATGTCAGAGAAGTCCAATTGAATATCCAATTTGATGTGTAGGATTGTTAGGAAGAATTTAAGATTCAAATTGTGCCAATTGAGTGGTTCATATGGCTCAATCAGGTGAGATTAAGTCATAGGGTCAAAATTGGGAGTTTAATTTGGATCAAAATTAAGCTCAAAGCATGGGTCCATTAGGCTTGTATTTTATTTTAAGTGTGTATATGAAAGATTAATTTGAGTTTATAATTTAAATTGGGGAGGATTGGGTCCAAATTGATGGGTATGTGAGGTGAATTTGGAGAAATTGGGCCTTTAAAGGCAATTTGGGGCTTTTTGGTCAAAGTGATCAAATTGGCCAAATTAGGTTCAATTAAAGGGTCAAAATTCGTTTTGGGGAAATTTTAAATGATTTTGAGGGTTTTAGGAAAGTTTGGGCTTCCAAGGGTATTTATGTAATTTTGGCAAATTTGAGGGTATTTTGGTAATTTTGGATTTTTTAGGATATTTTAGGCAATTTCGGTAATTCCAAATGGTTTGAAATGATTTTTGAACAAATTTGGGTATTTTGGATGAAATTGAGAATTTTGGTCAAATTTGGGGTTTAGGGGTGTTTAGGTAATTTGGGTGGATTGGGGGTAAAAGACAAAGTTGGATATTTTGGTATAATTGGGGTGCCAACCACGTTATATGAGCTATGGAACAATGAAATCCCCATTTGGGTCCTCTATGTACTGGTCTTAGCTAAACCCTAGTCTAGGACTAGTGAGCCTAGAGGACGTTCTACATGAGTTTTCAAAAGATCAAGGGATCAAAGTCAATAGAAAGTGGGTGCAAGTGAGTGAACCAGCTCCAGACCAACACTTAGGGTCAACCTTAAGGCCAAGTAGTCCTATGGGGACTCCCCTTGAGCTTCCTCGATAGTGGCCCCACCTACTAAGTGTTAGAGGTTAGGACCAGCATATGGAACTTCAAGTTGAGCACATAAGAGTTCAAAGTTTTTAAAGGTGAGGGTCCCTTTTTTAGGAATAGTCAACAGGAAAGTTCTATGTCTAGACCCTAGGCTACTAAAGAGGGAAAACTAAACCTCAATAAAAAATGAGGTAAACAATATGATTCATCCCAAAAGTAAGATCTGGCATCATATATAACTTTTTTTCTGTTGTTGCATTGTTAATTCAGGTGGTAAGATATTACTCACAAGGTAGTTCACAATATCAGCATACAATGGTAAATTCCTTTCCTTAATTTTATAAAGTTGTTCATATGGGAAAGTTTACAATTTTTCCTCTTCAAAATCAGATAACTCATCTGGTTCCAACCTAGATAAATGATCGGTTATTTGATTATCAGATCCTTTTCTATCTATGATTATATAGTCAAATTCTTGCATCAAAAGTATCCATCTGATTAACCTTGGTTTAGCTTCCTTCTTTTGCATCAAATATTTCATGGAAGAATGGTCTATATGCACTATAAACACTTAGCTCCAATTAGATATGACCTAAATTTTTCAAAAGCATATAAAATTGCTAATAATTCTCTTTCAGTAGTGGTATAGTTAATTTGAGTATCGTTAAGAGTCTTACTAGCGTAGTATATAACTTTAAATATTTTATCATACCTTTTCCCTAGAATAGCTCCAATTGCATAAACACTAGCATCACACATTAATTTAAATGGCTTCTCCGGATCAAGTGAAACTATTATCGAAGCATTGATAAGTTTTCTTTTAACAGTTCAAAGGTTTTTAAATATTCCTCATTAAAATCAAATTTCCTATCTTTTACTAAAAGTTGCCACAGAGGCTTAGTGATCTTTGAAAAATCACTAATATATCATCTGTAGAAATGAGAATGTGCTAGAAAACTTCTAATTTCTCTCATTGTAGTAAGGGGTGATAGTTTTTAAATAGTTTGAATTTTTGCAGGGTCTACTTCCATGCCATGTTCAAAAATTTTATGCCCAAGTACAATTCCTCTTGCAACCATAAATTGACATTTTTGCCAATTTAGAACTAAATTAGTTCTTTCACATAACTCTAACACATTTTCTAGATTATATAAACATGCATAAAATGAAGTTCCAAATACAAATAAATCATCCATAAAAACTTATATTCCGTTATCGACTAGATTGCTAAAAATTGATGTCTTACATTTTTGAAATGTTGCAGGTGCATTACATAATCCAAAAGGCATTCTTCGAATTCCATTGGGGCTAGTATATGTTGTTTTTTCTTGATCCTTAGGAGCAATAGGGATTTGGTGATAACCGATATATCCATCCAAAAAGCAGTAATATTTATGCCCAGCTAGTCTATCCAACAGTTTATCTAGAAAAGTTAAGGGAAAGTGTCTTTCATGGTTCTCCAATTGCATAAACACTAGCATCACACATTAATTTAAATGGCTTCTCCGGATCAAGTGAAACTATTATCGAAGCATTGATAAGTTTTCTTTTAACAGTTCAAAGGTTTTTAAATATTCCTCATTAAAATCAAATTTCCTATCTTTTACTAAAAGTTGCCACAGAGGCTTAGTGATCTTTGAAAAATCACTAATATATCATCTGTAGAAATGAGAATGTGCTAGAAAACTTCTAATTTCTCTCATTGTAGTAAGGGGTGATAGTTTTTAAATAGTTTGAATTTTTGCAGGGTCTACTTCCATGCCATGTTCAAAAATTTTATGCCCAAGTACAATTCCTCTTGCAACCATAAATTGACATTTTTGCCAATTTAGAACTAAATTAGTTCTTTCACATAACTCTAACACATTTTCTAGATTATATAAACATGCATAAAATGAAGTTCCAAATACAAATAAATCATCCATAAAAACTTATATTCCGTTATCGACTAGATTGCTAAAAATTGATGTCTTACATTTTTGAAATGTTGCAGGTGCATTACATAATCCAAAAGGCATTCTTCGAAAAGCAAAAGTTCCATTAGGGCTAGTATATGTTGTTTTTTCTTGATCCTTAGGAGCAATAGGGATTTGGTGATAACCGATATATCCATCCAAAAAGCAGTAATATTTATGCCCAGCTAGTCTATCCAACAGTTTATCTAGAAAAGTTAAGGGAAAGTGTCTTTCATGGTTGTGGCATTTAATTTTCTATAATCAATACAAATTCGCCAACCAGTGACTTGTATTATTGGTACTATTTCATTTCTTTCATTCACCCTTTCCCGACAACCGCCTTTCTTAGGAACACAATGAATTAGACTTATCCAAGCACTGTTTGAAATCGGATATATAATTTCAACATCTAACCATTTTAAAATTTCTTTCTTTACTACTTCATTCATCATTAGATTTAATATCCTTTGCATATCGGCTCTAGGTTTATATTGTTCTTCTAAAAAAATTCTATGCATGCAGATCAAAGGATTGATTCTTTTAATATCAGCTAAAGTCCAACCAAAAACTTTTATGTATCTTTTTAATGTATCCACTAATTTTTGTTCTTGTAAATCATTTAAATCCGAGGATACAATAACTGGTAAGGTAGATAATTCTCCTAAAAACACATACTTTAAATGATCATGAAGAATTTTCATTTCAATTTCAGGAGGTTTTATAATATATGGAATTAGATTTTTATTATCATCTTCTATAGTATCTAACATTTCAAATCTCTCCTGAACATAATCTAGTTTTTCATTATATATCTCATCTTGATCATGTTCCATTTCATTTTTATCTTGAATTTTCAAATTTTCATTCTCCATTTTCTCTTCAAACTTTTCCTTAAAATAATCATCTTTTAAATAATTATAAATTTCCGTTCGAAAGCATTCATCATCTTTTTATATCGAGAGATATTACATTGATTTCAAAACATTAAATGTTACCTCTTGATCATTAACTCTTATAGTTAATTCTCCTTTTTAAACATCTATCATTGCTCTTTTAGTAGCAAGGAATGGTCTTCCCAAAATAATTGGATTTTCTTTATCTTCCTTCATATCTAACACAACAAAGTCTACAGAAAAGATAAAATTTATCAACATTTACTAAAAAATCTTCTACATCTCCTTTAGGATAAGTAATCAAATGATTACCTAATTGAAGAGTTATTGAAGTTGAGGAAATTTCTCCTATTCCTAATCTTTTAAAAGTTGATAGAGGCATAAGGTTGATACTGGCTCCCAAATCACATAAGGCTCTTTGGAAAAAATTTTCACCTATCACACAAAGAATAGTGAAACTACCAGAATTTTTACGTTTTTCAGGAAGGTTTTTCTAAATAATTATGCTACACCGTTTACTAAGCGCAACTGTCTCAGGATCTGTAAACTTCCTTTTTTTATTAAATATATCCTTCATAAATTTCAAATAATCGGGCATTTGTTCCAAGGCTTCAACGAAGGGAATAATTACTGTTAACTTTTTTAGAATATATAAAAATATTGAAAATCATTTACTTGTATCATGTTGTTTTAATCTTTGAGGAAACGAATGTGGTGGTCTTTCTACAGTAATTTTCATCAATGTAATAGGATATTCTAAATATGAATATATATGATCATTACCTTTTTAAATTTCCACCTTCTCTTTTTCAACTTCAGTTTCTTCACTCTTGTTTCAAATTCTTTTCGAGTTCTTAATTGAATAGTCTTAATTTGTTCTTTATTTTGATCTTTTAGATTGATTTCAACATTGCTAGGTAGAGTTCCTGGAAGTATATTACTAAGCATCGTAGCCATATTTCCCATGTGAGTTTCCATATTTTTAATTGCTGCTCCATGACTTTGTAATTGATTACCCATATTTAAAATTAATTCTTCCATAGACAATTTATTCTCCTTAAATTATGAATTGCTAAAATTATGAATTGCTATTAAAACTTGGAGGATAAGAAGGTCTATAATTAGTGTTTCCCTGGTTGTTTAAATTTCTCAATGGGTTCACTGAAGTGTTCCCCCACTGCAGATTAGCAATAGCGATATTGCTCTTGTTCTAACTTAAGTTTTGGTGGTCTTTCCATATGGGATTATAATAGTTTGAATATGGAATGTTGGGTCTTTTATTTATAGCATTCAAGGTTTCGTAGGATGATTGAGAATCCACTATTTGTCCAAATGAATTTTCCTCTAACACCGGAGGCATTTGAGAATGTTGATTCTATATTGATCTATCTTCTTTGAGAGGGCAACAATTTAAGCAACTATCATGGATATTGCATTAGAATCATGAATACAAGCTACTTTTTTAGGATTCACCCATTCAGAGGGCCTATGAAAGTTATCAATAGCCATCTCCTCTATTAAAGAATATGCCTCTTCAAAAGATTTTAACATTAGTGATCCACCAGCAGCGTCATCAACAATCGATGTAAGAGATCCCACTAATCCATTATAAAATATTTGAATTATTAACAAATCTAGTAGAGCGTGATATGGAAATTTCTTAAGGAGATCTTTAAATCTTTCCCAAGCTTCATATATTGATTCCCCTTCAAACTGACAAAAAGATGTAATATCATTTCTAAGCTTAGCAGTTTTTGATGGAAGGAAATATTTTGACAAATTTTTTGTGATAGTTCTCCCCAAGTTGTGATAGATCCATGTGCTAATGAATTTAACCACACCTTAGCTTTGTCCCTTAGTGAAAAAGGAAAAAGTTGAAGTTTAATGACATCATTTGACACTCCTGCATATTTAATTGTAGCACACAATTCTAGAAACCTAGCAAGGTGTAAATTAGGATTTTCATTCGGTGTCCCACAAACCTGATTATTTTGTACCATTTGAAAAATAAGAGGTTAAATTTCAAACAAATTAGCAGTTAAATCAATATTTTAAATGGTTAAGTGAATTTCATGTGATGTAGGGTTGGCATAATATCTTAAAGGTCTAGGTTGATGTTCATTTTCACTTGAGTTATTCGTCATTTTTTTCAAATTTCAAAATTATTTTTGTTTCTTTTGAATTTTTCTAATGGTACGTTCTAACTCTGAATCATAAGACACTAATCTTGTAAATCTAATACTACGCATACCAAAGCACACTAATCACTCTTAAGCACACACAATTGCAAATTAAGAAATAAAGGTTTTTTAAGTACTACTAAATTTATTGTTACCGTTTCTATATTCCCCAGCAGCCAAAAACTTGGCCGCAACTTTTGAATTGCTCGATTTCTAATTTAATTTTTAGATCTTCTCTTTTTTCGCAGTTATGAATGCAAGTATAGGTATCCCTTAAGTAATACAAGGCTCTAATGGAGTCCTAATTTTCTATCCCACAGGGAAAACAACGGAACTTTAAAATGCAAAATGTAGTGTAGAAAGCCAATGTCCAATTCACAATGTGTGTACTAAAAATACTAATGTCACTAATAGTATAAAGACGATTAACTAGGTACTAGCTAAGCTTCTAAGAAAGTTATCTTACACCAAACTAAGTTTGTGTTGTAAGTTTCAAATATGGAGAAGATGTCCTCCCCCTTAAAATGAAGTTATGGTGAGTGAAAGATAAGGATTAATAGGATATTTTGCTGTGTCAAAGAGGAGCATTTCTATTCTTTACCCTCTTTCGAGTGTTGTAAAAAACATTGACTATCCTAGGTTTATCTCTTAAATTAATAACTAGGTTAGGAGGATACTAGTTGTCACTCCAAAGCTCCCACTTCCCTTCCCCTGAAGGCTAGCTCTTGCTTTATTTTACAAACACTAGGACCAAATTTGGGATTTTAGTCTGTCATTCTAAAATATCCAATTCTATGCCCAATAAATATATTTTCTTATTTACTTGCCCTCAACCCACATGAACTTTACCATCCATGAGATTTGAATGTGACATTCACTATTGTTATAAAATACATAGCACTTTCAGATCATATGATTGACAACAAATCTTAACAATTTAATTGGCCAGATTGAATAGTAAATGTAGCACTAAGTGTAAAATCATGACAACATTTTGGCATGAATTCGGCGCAACAAATCTAAATCATCACATCACCACATCTCATTGCAAGGAAATAGACAAAGAATTATACTTAGAACTCATGAGGAAGATTAGACAAAATAAGGATTTTATATTTAAAAGCAACGTCATATAACCATAAGAAGTAAATAGAACTTGTCTCAAGTTCTTCTCCAAGAAAATCCATTGAAGTTCATTTGAATTCTCTTCTCTCTTTACAACTCCACACAATTCCTTCTTTAGATGAATAAGGGAGAAGAAATCTCTCAATTTCCTTCTCCTCCTACAGTCCTTAGAAAGGAATCCAACAAAAACCCTAACTATCTCACACCCTCCAAAAAAGATGAACCATTCTCCCCTACACTCACACAACTGAATTCGGGCACCAAATCCTATATAAATTCAATTAGAATAAATTCCCCAAGATATTTCACAAGCACCCTTTCAAAATCTAACCAAATACTATGAATTTGAGCATAAGTTGGCTTCAAGTTCGTTGGCGCTGGATAGGGTGCCACCAGCTCTCAATTATTCAAATCATCCCATACTCTGAAAATGGGTGTCGTCGGCGCCCATTCTGCCGTTGTCGGTGCCAATAGGCAATTTTGGCCACTTTGCCTCTTTTTGCTCCAAATTCGTTCCTTTTTGCTTCATTGGCTCCAAACACCTAAAATCATCATACTAGTAACAAAACATGAAAAATACATTCCTTTAAAGTGCAATATCACAAAAAATGAGTAAAAATACATATAAGAAATCAAACATATTTTTGGTATGACCTGCCTCACCAGAATTTGAAGAAAAAATTAAGTCAACATTGGATGAATTGAAAGAGATCAAGCTCGGGACTGAGGTGCACCCTGACCTACCTTCATATGTTCTATACTCAACGAGGAAGAATCTGCAGAACTAATAAAGTTATTGTCAAAATTTAAAGATTGCTTAGCCTGAAGATATTATGAAATGTCAAGGCTATCAGCAGAAGTTACAGTTAATAAGCTCAGGGTGGAAAAAAATATGACCCCAGTAAAACAAGATCACAGAAGAATGCATCTCAAGATAAAGCAACAATTCATTGCCGAGGTGAAGAAATTAATAGATGCTAACTTTGTAAGGGAAGAGAAATACCCCACATGGTTAGCCAATATTGTACCAGTTAAGAAGAAAAATGGACAAATCCACGTATTTTTCGACTTCAGGGATTTAAATAAGGCATGCCCAAAGGATGAGCTCCCATGAGCTCCCATTACCGATACCAGAATTAATGGTGGACATCACATTGACACATGATATTTTCTCTTTATTGGATGGATCGTCAGCTTATAACAAAATCAATATGGCTCAAGAGGATGTAACACTTATAACTTTCAGGACAACAATTGGGATCTTTTGATGATGACATTCGGTTTAAGGAATGCCAGAGCAACATACCAACAAGTGATGAGGAAGATCCTTGACGACCTCATTCAAAACCAAGTGGAATCCTACTTGGATGATTTGGTAATTAAGAGAAAACAAAGAATAGAATATTTGTAAGATTTGAGGATCATGTTCGAACGATTACAACAATATATTCAAAAGATGAATCCCTTAAACTGCGCCTTTGGTGTCACCTCCAAGAAATTTCTAGTATTAGTTGTCTCGACCTGGATATGATTAAATCTATCTTGAAAATGCCTCCTCCCAAAACCTTGAAACAACTATGTTCATTCCAAAGAATGTTGGCATATCTGAGATGCTTTATTTCTAATATCTGAGGTAGGTGTCATCCCTTCTCAGCATTAGTTAAAAAGGAAGCCAATATCGTTTGGGAAGATAAATGCCAGTGGGCCTTTGAGGACGTCAAGCAATATTTAATAAAAACTCCTTTTTTGTCAGCCCCTATCCCGGGAAAACCATTAATACTTTATACCGCGGCCTTAGACTACTCTCTCGGAGCCCTATTAGCTCAAGTCAATGATGAGGGTAAGGAAAATGCGCTCTACTACTTGATTCGTCATCTAATACCGATGAAGGTAAAGTATCCACCTATTGAGAAGCATTGTCTAACTTTAATTTTTGCTGCCCAAAAGCTTAGGCATTTCATGCTTTCTCATAAGATTACCCATATTTTGACTTTTAATCTATTGCAATATTTGATGACCCGACCAACACTTTCTGGATGTTTAGCAATATGGTTGATGATTTTATTACAATTTGATATAACTTTTGTTCCCCTTCACTTTATCAAAAAACAAATTCTAGCGGATTTTCTCACAGCACGCCCACTTCAAACTGGGTCCCCTCTGAATGATGAATTACCAGATGACTAGATCTCATAAGTAGAACCATCCAGTACCACACATTGGGAAATGTATTTCAATGGAGTTTCATCAGCCAGGAAAGACAAAGGATCAGAAATGGTTATATCAGGCAAACTACGAATTCGTCTGATTTTCATTACGCTAGATAAGGGCATGTTGAGATTCTCCTATCACCTTAAAGAGCCGTGCATAAATAATAAAGTTGAATATGAAGCATTAATCATCAGATTGGAATTGGCAATCTCAATGAATATATCGGACTTCGTCATCTATATCGACTCACAACTCTTCATCCAACAAGTTGTCGAACAATACAAGATTTTGAAACCAACGCTAGCAAAATACCACCAGTACACAATGAAGCTGCTTAAATAGATCCCTAATGCAAATCTCTACCAGATTCCTAGAGGAGATAACACCCATACCCACACTCTAGCAAAACTTACTAAGGAACTAGCGTGTCCACCGGAGGATTCCATCGACATTACAATGCAAGGACGACAAGTTTTATCTTGGATCATACTCAATAATTAACACAAGCTTGAAAAGAAGAAGGAATGGTGATTGTATTTGCTGACATCAACGAAGATTGACTTAAGCCATTCATCGAATATTTTCAAATTGGGAAGTTGCCAGAGGACGAGTCTGAGGTATATCACATCACAAGAAGGGTTATGTCATATGCTCTATTGAGTGATGTCCTTTACAGAAGTTTGTTCGATCATATGTGGATGAGATGTCTAAGCAAAGCTGAAGCACAAAATATTATCAAAGAAGTACATGCCAGATTGTGTGGCGATCACCAGTCAAGGCCGAAAATCAAAATGAAGATCAAAAGACTAAGATATTATTGGCCAGCAATGATATTCGATTGCATGAATACAACTAGAAAGTGTCACCTTTGCCAAGTGCATGGCATGGTCTTACACCAATTTTCTAATGTGCTACACCCAACTGTTGCCTCGTGTTCATTCAAATGTTGGGAGGTATTGGTTACAACACACCAAGTGCATGGCATTCTCCATCCTCTAAGGGACAAAGATTTATTTATTCTACTACGGATTACTTCTCTAAGTGAGCAGAAGTAGTGCCATTATGAGAGGTTACAATACAGCATGTTATACAATTTTTTTAAACCTAAATTGTCTACCGTTTTGGTGTACCGTGCAGAGTGATTTCTAACAACAAGACAACCTTCCAGAGCACAAATTTCAACAACTTCGTCAAAAGACATGGGATAGACTGGAGGTACTCTACGATTTACTATCCAAGGGTAAACGGACTAGCCGAGTCCTTTAATAAGGCGCCCGTGCAGAACTTAAAAAATAAATTGGATGAAAACAAAAGAGATTGGCATAATAAACTATTAGAAGCTTTGTGGGCCTACCAGACAACGTTCAGAACTTCCACCCAATAGTACAGGTCCGAGGTTGCACTGCTGCTGGAAGTCCAGACACCGTCTCTCAAAGTCATCATTGCTAATCAAATCACAATAGAAGAAAGTGCAGAGCTCAGATTTGAAGAATTGTAAAGTCTCAAGGGAAAAAAACTAGAAGCACAACAGCATTTGGAGCTCTACCAAGCAAAGATGGTGCAGGCTCATGAAAAATTTGTCCACCCGAGGGCTTTCAAAGTTGGTGACCTTGTTCTCATTCTTAAAAGACATATTCTTGCATATCGAAAATAGGTGAAAATTTTGAATGAACTTGGGAGGGATCATTCATCGTAGAGAAATTTTAATCAGGTGGATCTTACCAACCGGTAGATTTCTAAGGTGAAAGACATATGCTGTCAGTTAATGGCCTCTATTTGAAGACATACTACCTGACGTGATGTTGCTTGAAACTAATCTTTAGAAGTTTTGGTTGTTCTTGGGTTATTTATTTGCTCAAGCAAGTGTGACTGGGTCCAAAATTTTGTAATAAAATTAACCCCTATAAAATGAAATTTTGGAATTTGTTCACTTTAATTTTATCCTTTTGTCTCTAATTTTAAAATTCCATTAAATTAAAATAAATTAAATAAGAAATTTGTACCTATACAAATTAAAACTTTTGTTTAATAAATACTTCATTTTTTTCTTGTTCGTGCTGAATTTCAGTGCACTGATATTTTTTTGTCTTATGAAGAAAAATGTCGGGATGAAAGCTAATTTTTTGCCTTTAGAGACGGCTTGAATCTTTCACTGAACAGAGAAAGGGTAGCTCAGGGTGACATTGTAGATTTTGACTTAGACTTCGTTCAGGTAAATGTAAATTATGAAGGTCACCTGATTGACATAGTCAGTTGCCATAAGAACGAAAGACTATCCTCACTGTTGAGGATTGATACTAAAGTAGACTCCTGGCTGAAGAAGAAGAAAGTGATAACACAACAAAATTCAATAGAAGGAGTTCGCCATTTACCGTCCATCATAACCACATCAACAGGAAATTTAATTAGTGCTGATGATGAAAGGTTGTCGGATGCGCCACTAAGAATAACTCAACGCCAAAATGCTAATCGCCTCAAGCACAGAGATTTTCTATATGAAGAAAAGAGATGCTTGAAAGAAGCAGAAAACACACTCACCCCAATTCCTGAGGGAAAAATTTATGATCATTGCATGAGAGAGACTTATATTAGTCCGCCTGCTATGGAGGATGAGTCTGAGATTCTTGCAGAGTAGATACTACAAACAGTACCAGATGAACTTTACAGGGGTTTCCAGATGTGCAATGTTGGATCATTCATGGAATGCCCAACATTCTTATGCAAGCATCAACAGGAGGAGCATTCATGGAATGCCCAACATGCAATGTTCTCCATTTAGATCACTACAATTATTTTGAGGAGTTCATATCCACCGACACAGGATGCTAGGAGACCACTTACCCGGATACTGAGTCGTATATTCCGTTATCTACAGAGCCAAGTCAGACATGGTATCATACAGATGTGGAGATGAGGGAGCCACATCGAGGTTCTCAAAGGATCCCGATGACAGAACTGGAAGGAATGAAGAAAGTTAAGAAACAAGAATTTGAATTCTATCAGGATATCAAAGGAAAATTTGTCAACATTCTGGACGACCTTAAGTTGTATACAAGAGTTTTCTCTAAAAGTAATGATAGAATAATTCTTGACAGCGTATTCGACCTGAGAGATAGAAGTCGAGCTGGTCTGCTAATGAAGAGAACTTAATGAGAACCAAGAAAGTGGATGTGTGAAAAAGGCAAGAAAATCATCCAATGTGGTTGCTGCTACAATTTCACTGAAGATAGGCAAGGGAACACCCAAGGTATCCTGAGATATGATGAGGTGGATCATATGCCTTCTGAAATAAAGTGAATGATCAAGAGGATGTTATCGGCACAATTTTAAGGGAGGTCATCCTGCGGAAGCTGTCAATCACTAGAATGGAAATCCTGTCGCCCGCTTGGGAAGGACATTGAGTTTATGTTTTGTCGGTACTAAAAAGCTTGAAGAGTTGCCCGTTGGAAGCTGTCAGTCACTAGAATTGAAATCCCATCGCCCGCTTCAGAAATGCATTTAATTTACATATATATATATATAGTTTTAGAAAAATATGAAATCAAACTGATTTCATATCTTTCATAATTTAAATAAAAGAGCACTACACCTCCAGCCATGTATCTATCCCGAAAGATAAACACAAGACTTGAGGGTGAGGCTCGATCAAATAAGCTAAGAAATATATGACGTTCGTTTAGTTTGCAAAATCATTTTATTTATAAGCCGACAAGTTCCTTAATTTAGCACAAAGAATTAAATAGTGTTTATATTAAGTTGGATTAGGAATAACTTCCTATAAGGGTAAGCCCCTAGAGTTAATTACATCTTAGATAACCAAAGTCACCTAAGAAAACTCTCGATAAAAATCAAAGAAAATTACCTTCAAAAAGGTCAAAAGAATAATACTTTTTCAATGAGATTGGACAAAGAGGTGTGAAATGGGAATGGCTTAAATTTGGAACATTTATTGTAAAATCCAAAGGAGGAAGAACTAGGAGATGTCCTAATGTTTGACTTCAATTTTGGAGAGAATTTTTTAAATGTTTCTTCCTATCAATTTTAATTGGTTAGGGCTTACATTCATGTGAAACAATCACATAAATAGCCTAGAAGATGTGAGGATTTAGGTCGTGAAAAAATACAACCTGGGAATCCTAAGACGAGTTAGGGCTTATATTGTACAACAAAGCTATACAAAAGGCCTAAAGATGTGTTGCGGATTTATGTTGCATAAACAAACCAACTCAAAGTCATATAGCTTGGTTATTTAATTTTAAATAAAGATATACTATCGTAAATCCACTTGTTGATGAAGATGGCCGTGCTGCCCACAATGTTAGCTTCAAGCTCCTCGTCGCGACAAGTTTAGCTTTTTTAATGTGTCAGGTTATGATGTCAAATCAAATGTTCCTATGGTTACGGTTCTTTGAATACTATGGGGCATATTAATATTGATTAGAGCGACACCGATTACGATCCTACAGTTCCCTCGTTCCGGTACCATTATTTTCTGGTACCATTATTTTCTTTCAGATTTTCTTTCAGATTCACTTAATCCAGATGAATTTACTAAAATCAACTTAATGAGTTTCATACTTTCATTTAGACCATGTGAAATATCGTTAACAATCGTAGGTTACCTCCTCTGAGGATTCTTGATCATCTGATAGAGACATTTTAAATTAGTTATAATTTTTATTTTGTGATGTTTGTGATTAAATTTTGAGTTGTCTTATATTTTGATTATTGTAGCTGTGAATTTTATCTTGATTGATTTTAAATTTGGTTTTGGTTTTGGTTTTGTGGCTATCCTAGCAGTTTTGTTTTTCATATAAGGTAACATGCAAGCTCGAGGTAGGAAGTACAGAAAGGTAAATGCTTTAATTTAAAAGTGCACCTGTTGATATTTCTCGCTCCACTAGCTAAAAGGTTAGTATTTGCAAAGCATGTATATAATTTTTCAAGGAATTTAAATTACAAAAGTAGATGAAGGCTTAGCTACCAAACCCCAAGTTATGATTTTTTTTAATCTCAAAAGATCCTAGTGGATGATTTTAGAACAAGAATATGGCAAGTAAAATTTGCCCTTCAGAATGTCCAATAGATTTCAAAATGCTAGAGGCATGACCCTGGACCATTTTGAAGATCTCTTGAAATATTCCAAGTTAATTTTGGACTTATCATATTGTTCCATTAATCATCCAAAGTTAGTGTGACTACTTTGTTGCTCAATGAAACTTGACAATTTAATTATCCCAAGGATATGATACTAGATTAATTAATTAATGTTTCATTTAAGAGTTATGTGAGTAAGTGCCCCTAGGGCAAGTCTAGGTTATTTAAGATTGTGGTGCCCGCAATTAAGGTCAGGCTTGTGGGTTTAAAAGTGTTAGTCATCAATCATGTTATCTTCTAAATCCGATCAATTGAATTTGGACGTCGAGCCTAGGTCACTACTAAGCCTTTAACAAACATGATAGGTGAAATGGTGAGCATCAAAGTTTTAATTGAAGTGATATATATTCTAATTAAATGATCACATCATCCTCAACTTTGGGCTTAAGAAAAGTAAACTATCATCTTTCCATCTTAAGTCAATCACTTAAGAATTGTTTGATTTTAATTAACTTCCAAGTCATGAAGATTAAGAGAGTTATGATTGTGTTGATGTTGTGCAAGGGTGATCAGTGACTTCCTACCATTTAATCCCATTGTATTTCAATCATCCAAGCATGTTTATTAAGATCAAAATTACCCATTTTCCCTTGGTTAATCCTAAATTTTGATTAAGAACTAAAATAAAAAAAGACTATTTTGCCCTTGGGGTACTTCACCTCATAACTCATCAAACACAACTCAAATGACGTTCAGAGTTTACAGTGTCATATCCATGAGGTAATTATAATATTAGAGGAGAATCTGTGGACTTCTCAAAAATTAATTTAATTTAAATTATTATTTAATCTCAGAAAATAGGATTCTTTAGAAATTGATTATTTGATTTTCCAAAATGAAGTTTTTTTTTATTTATGAGAAAATTATTATAGGTTCTCCTAGGTTGGAGAAATATTTGGACAAAATTTCATGATTTTTTTGAATTAAATTATTATTATTATTATTTAATTATTAACAAGTTTCAATAATTTAATTAAATTGAAAATAATGTTTTAATTACCAAAATTATTTTTAAATTTTTATTAGACTTCTGTGAGTTTAGAAAACTCAGAGAATCTAATTTCATAATTTTTATGATTTTTAATTTAATTATTATAATTATTTTAATGGAAAAAATAAAGAAAAGTCATTTTTAAGCTTTTAAAATTTATTTTTAACTTAGAAAAATTGGGGAAAATATTTTAATTACTCCCAAGTAATCAGGAAACCATTAAGAATATTTTAAAGTACTTTTTGTATTTTTCAAACTTCTAAGTATATGCATGCATTTTAAATAATTTTAAAGTCAAAATAAAGCTAAAAAATTAAGTATTTTCTCAAAAATAATCTTTATTTTTCCCAAGTGCCTATAATCACAAGGAACTCAAAAAATAACTTTTCATAATTTTCCCAAGTGTATTTAATTTATAATAATTATTTTTGTACAAAAATATAAGGTTCCTTAGAAAATCAACTTTAATACTTGAACTTAATCAAGTAGTTTTCAAATTTTTATAGTGGATAAAAATAATTTTTATGAAAAATGTGAGATTATTTCTGTCAATTTTGTATAAGCATTTAATTTACATAAATTAATACAAGATATTTACATTTAATTAAATATAAAAATTTACAAGATAATTCAAGACATCATGATATTTTACTTAGACTTCTTTGACCACAGGAAACCTATCAAAATTTTTTTCCATAATTTTCCAAATGATATTTTGATCTATATAATTAAAATAAGACTAAATGGCCACCCTAGCTTGAAAATTAGAGCTAGAAGCAAAGAGATGTTCTCTGACCTTGGAAAAATTAGAGGAAATAGTCTCTGTCATGAGAAAAAATCCCTCAAAATTTCAAGTCATGGTGAGCAATGTTTGATCATAATGAATTAAAATATTTTATAGGATATTTAATTCATTAAAAATCAGGAGATAAGAAAATATTTTTTTTATTCCACATTATTCTCCTCTATTCAATAAGTAAGAGCGTATTTTTATTTTATTTTTATGATTTCTCTAGAGAAAAATATGGATTTTTGAAATTTAGGCATTTAAAATAATTCAAAAAATCCATATTTTTCTACTTATCCTATGCGCCGCCAACTCTATCCTACAGTGGCTCCAAACTCACACGCGGCGTGCCCCCATTCATCACCGCCATCCACCTCAGCTGCCACGCGACCCGCAGTTCACGTACCAAGAGTCTATCTGGCTTGATCTCCTCCGTTGATGAAATAAACGCGCAATTGGATGGCTCTCCATTATCATCCCCAAGTGACCTATCCTGTAAGCCATTCACACTATAACCTTAAAATCTTCATCTAGACTCAACCAAATTGCATGGGGATTGTTTTCAAACATTCATCTACTCAAGACGAACTTATCTATATAGTTAATCAAGTATGAAACAGAGCCATTACACATTGAGAGCACATAAAGAGTTAAAATAAGCTCGGGATAGGGTTAGAGTTCAATACCTCTGTCTGAGAGGGGAAGCTTCAATCAGATGGTTGTGGTAGCTTCAGTTGAGTCCAATGAACCTCTAAAAGATGTGTTGTCCCTTGATGAATTATCTAGATTTGTTTTTGATCAAACTCAATTTCAGGTGTTGGTCTAGAGCTAGGTTGGAGGATGTTTGAGAGGGGGCTTTTGTGGAAGATCAACTTCTCTCACTGTGGGGATGGTGTGTGCACAATTAATTGAAATTTGGTGCACTGTGGTGGAGTGGAGAGATCTATCCTAGTTTTAGGGCTAATTTTAGTGAAGGAATTGGCTCTGTGGAGTGGCTATGATTGGTTGAGAGCAAGGGGATTGCACTTGGGATGGTTTGGAATGGCTCTAGTGAGATTTTAGCAGAGTTTCCGCAAGGATTCAAGCTCTTTCTTCCTTTTCCATGGAGAGGTCAATTTAAAGCCATGGCTACTTGGTGGAGCTCAAGGCTGGGAGTTGGGTGCTAAAGCATTTTGAGGTGGAGGGGAGAAAGGCACAAGCATCCAATTAGAGTGAGCCATATCATGGGGGTTTAATTTTTTATTTTGGCCAAAGGAGGCACCTTTGGGTAGGCTGTTTCAGGTGGCTGAGGTGGTGGCTGGCTAGGGTCACTTCTTAGCTCACGGAGGCAAGAGGGTGCTTAATGATGATTAACTCTTAATGGTATGGCATGATGGCAAAGATATTTTGTCTTAGGCCCAAAAATGGGATGAAATCCCTTAATTTAGGGAATCATTGGTCCATATCACCCCTTAGTTGGTTTAGGTGGGTCTAAGCTTGTCATTAAGGTGTACTTGGTGGCCGTGGTGTCATTAATTGGGTGACTTTGGCATGGCTAAGTCAATTTTAGTGAAGGGGTTCAATTTGGGTCAAAATGACTAGAAGTTGGGTTTTTCTTAGGCTAGCCATAACAATAATCTCTATTTATTTTTCAATGTTGTGTAGATGATTGTCACACGAGGTTTGGAGGTTCAAATTGGAGGATTTTGGGCATTTGGTCAATTTGGGGGGGTTGGGTTAGACTTGGGTCTAGGCTTTGCTAAGGTTGGGATAGGTCCAAATTGATTGTTGAAAATGGTCTATATGAATGTCATGAAGAGTTCTCAACATCAATTGGGCATCAATTTTGGGGTTAGGGCATTCAATTGTATGACATTTGGGGACAGTCAATTTGTGACAAATTTAGAAGTTTTGGACTTGAGTTAAAATAAATGAAATTGAGTCTTCACCAAGGCCAATTGAAGGTTCAATTTGATGTGTGGGATGGTTATGAAAAGTTTAGTATTCAAATTGAGGCAAATTGAGTAGGCTATGGGGTTCAATTTGGTGGGGTTAATTCATATGGTCAAAATTGGGAGTTTGACTTGGTACAAAATTGAACTCAAATAATGGGTCAATTAGGCTTGGATATGATTTCTATTAATGATATTAAAGATGAATTTGAGTTTATAATTGAAATTTAGGGGAATTGGGGCCAAATTGATGGACATTTGGGATGAATTTGGGGAAATTGTGCATTTAAATGAAATTTGGGGCTTTTTGGTCAATGTGGTCAAATTGGGTCAAATTAAAGGGTCCAAATTTGTTTTGGGGACATTTTCGGCACTATTTTTAGTTAAAGAGTTCCCCGTTAGAAGCTGTTAGTCACCAAAATCAAAATCCCAATATATATATGGAAAAAAAGGATTATATTAGCCTTCAAAAAGTGGTTACAATTCTAAGGTTAGGGACTTCAAATTTGTCCCCCTTAAGTAAAAATGAAAGAGAAGGGGAAGGATGCTTAGATACAAAAGCTATTTGAGATTGTGCTCCAATAGTAGCTAAAAAGTGTGCGGGTTCATTTCCTTACCTGTAGATGAAGGAAAAGTAAACCCTTGTTTCCACCATTAACTACTTGATCTGGATAATCCACTGTTGTATGTGCCAAGGGGGAGTGCTTTGACCTGTCATGTTTTCCGCAAGCTGAAATGAATTCACTTCCACTTGTAAGGGATTCCATTTGTTTATAGAAGCTAGCTTTAGTGCCCAAAAAATAGCAGTGGTTTCAGCTTCCATGGCATCTGCTGCCATTATGGATGACTGGAAGATAAGTAAACAGATCCCTTCGTGGTCCATGAAGACACCCCCCATGCTAGCAGCCTTTGGGGAGAAGCTTCCATCAATATTGACTTTTAGTAAAGGATACTATAGTTTCTTTCACACTACCTTGATAATATGGAAGCTTTTCTGTTCAGTAGTTTTACAAATGTTTACGATGTTTAGGAACTTTTTCCACTGTATCAGTTTTCTGATGAAAGACATACAGTTGACCACCACTCTTACAGCAGCAACAGTAACAACCCCAATGTCCTCATCCTCATGTTTGGCTTGATTTCTTGCAGCCCATATGAACCATGCAATAATAAAAAATGTGGAGCCTAGTTTCAACCTGTTCCATTCACCCCAGTAGCTGTTCAGACTCTCCCAATCCAAGTTGGTTGTGTTGATATGAAAGTGGGAGTGCAGGTCTTTCCGCACCTGTCTAGAGAAGTCACATTTGAAGAAAAGATGTTGGGAAGACTCAATATCTTTTCTACATAAATAACTTATAGAAGGTCCCCTCAATCCCTTATGTTTCAGAATGTCATCAGATGGAATTAGATTATTGAGCACTCTCCAAGAAAAGAAAGCCATGGAAGGTGATAATAAATTATTCCATATAAAATCTCTCCAGGGAACCTTATCCCAATGATATAATTACTCATAGATATTTTTGGTAACACTTTGATTGGAGTTGTAAGCAAAGGCAAATTTATCTTTTCTTTCTCTATCTACTTGAATCTGCTTCGGCTTGTTTACAGATTATGCAGTGAGTAAGTTGTGAAGTAAATCTGTAGACTAAGACTGTCCCTCCTAGCATTCATTCACCAACATGCTCTTATCTAGGTTATCAGACAAGGGATCCAATGTTCCATCAGGACACCATCTGTCCAACCAAAAGTTGATGTTGCCATGTCCCAACACCCATAAGTACAATTTTTCGGCAGTTTCCCTAACCTTTAGCATCTTGTTCCAAACACTAGAGTCTCCTAACCCACTTCAAACTAAGTTAGGGTGGCCAGCTCTATAGTATTTAGCAAACATAAATTTGTCCCAAAGAGTTTCCTGTTGTCTGAAGGTAAGTCATAGTCTATACATGCTAATTTATTGAAGCTGTCCCAGTCCTCCTGCTGATAGAAGTTTGGCCACTTTCTACCAACTTGCTCATATCATTTGCTTCCTCTTTCTAGTCCAGAGAAATCTATTGAATAATCTTTCCAACAGCAGTTGTGTACTTTTCTTCATCACTGCCACCTGTAGGATGTACATAAAGAAAGTGATTAGGACACTCTTTAATAATGTAATTTTGCCCTCATTAGAAAGGAATCAGTTGGTCCAACTTTGTAGAGTGGAATGTATTTTATCTACTATCTCATCAAATTGAGTTAGTTTAGCTCTTCCCCTACATAGATTCACACCCAAATATTTAAAAGGGGTCTGCATGGCAGTGAAACCAGTAAGCTCCATGATCCAATGCCTACTGGAAGGGGAAGTTCTTTTAATAAACAGGACTAAACATTTCTCTTTGTTCACCATAAGTCCATAAGTATGTTGAAATTCTTGTAGACAGTTGTGCAGCCTCCTAGCAGAAGTCTTCTTGGCTCTAGAAAAGATAATTATGTCATCAGCATAAATTAAGTGGCTAATGTACAATTTTGATCTATGATGATAAATATTTAAATATATCCTTTGATCAGGTCTGTCAAGTAGTCTAGAAAGGTAATCCAATGCTAAGATAAAAACTGTTGGAGATAGAGGATCCCCTTGCTTCAGTCCCCTAATGGCCTTGAAGAACCCCTTGACTTTGCCATTGATTAAAATAGAGTTTACATTCCCTTTAACTTTCTATTGATAACATGGCAAGATCCAGTGGAGAACCCCCTAGCCATCATAATTTCAACAATGAAATCTCAGTGTATCATGTCATATGCCTTCTTTAGGTCCAGTTTGTAAATATTGTTTCCTCCTCTACATGGTTTCTCCAAGTCCAGTAGCAACTCTTGAGCTAGAAGCACATTATCACCAATATTCCTACCCTTAACAAAAGCAGATTGTTTAGGAATGATGATTTCCTGCAAAATAGATTGCAGTCTCCTGACCAAAAGTTTGCTAATGATCTTGTTGATTACATTAGTCAGAATTATAGTTTTAAAATGATTCCATTAGTCATTGATTGAGTAATTTGAAAGAAATATAATGGTAGCAACACTGAAGTAGTCAGGCAGATCATTACCATGAAAAAATAATTGAATTGCCTTGATAATCTTTCCTTGATTATCTCCCATTTTTTTTTATAAATGTCAGCTGTAAATCCATCAGGGCCTATAGCTTTGGAACTATCTATGGAATCAAGGAAATATTTGATTTCATCCTCCTCTGGGACTTTAGCAAGCTATATTCCTGTAGTGAGTTCATGTTCAGTAAAAAATAAGTTAGAATCTACCTTCCCCCTTTGGAAACTGGTCCTGTGCATTAACTGTTGACAGTATTCAATAGCACTAGCAGCAATCCCATCTTCATCTTTAATCCACTTACCATTTCTATCTTTGATAGAGTGAATTGTGTTGTACTTCCTTTGATAGTTTATACAAGCATGGTAATACTTTCTATTTCTGTCACCATCAGAAAAAATTGCTTTAGTTGCTTTCTATTTAAGGAATTGCTCCTACCACTGCACAGCTGTTAGTAATTTCTCATTGGCCTCCAATAGTGAAGCCTCATCCACCTGTCCTAGTAAATTTACCTTTTCCAATTCCTGTAGTTCCTTTTTAGCATTCTCAACCCCATTCATAATATTGCTAAAGGTGGACCAATTCCAGTTATTAAAAGCTTTCCCAACCTTCTTCTGTAAATACCAGAGTTTAATTAAGGGGTTATGATGATCACAATCCCTCCAATTCTCCTTTACATTGTAAATGAAATCCTTATGTTGAGACTAGAAGTTTATATATCTGAATGAAGACTTCTCCTTCCTTCTAGTAGCAGCCAAGGTGATTAGAAGAAGCTTGTGATCAGATTCTGCTAAGCTAAGATGAGTGATGGAGGTGTGCAAGAAATTTTGAATCTAGCTATCATTAACTAACACTCTATCAAGTCTCTCCCATAATTTGCCCCTTTTCCAAGTAAAGTTTGGCCCATTATAGCCAGGTCAAAAAGTCCTGCTCTCTAAATTTTGTCATTGAAGGTGGTCATGGTAGATATGCAAGGAGATTTTCAACCCTTCTTTTTAGCAGGTTATGCCAAGTAGTTGAAATCACCCCCCACTAACCAGGATTTATCAGAAAGGTTGCTGATGGTGTGCAATTCATTCCAGAGATCTTGTCTAGCATATTTTGAACATCCAAAATATACTATAGAGGCCAAGCCCTCCATTCCAGCCATGTAGAAGGATAAATGTATGAATTGAGGATGGTTCCTCTGAATAACACACCCCATTTTAGGTCTGCATAAGACCCAATTTTTGTTATTAAAATTAGTGAATAAAGAAAATCCAGGGAAAACTTTAAATATTTTTGAAGATTGTGTTTAGTGAAAGGTTCTAAGATGGCAATACACCACAATTTATGTTTCTTATTAAGGTACTTCAATCTCTATAGAGAGAGGGGCTGAGCCACCCCCCTTATGTTCCAACATATGAAATTAATCATGTTGGATGAGATGCAAAGAAGGGCTGGGATCTGGATCTAGTCATCCCCTTTGTAGGGTGATTCTTTTGAGAGGTCTTAGTTTTTCCATTAGTATTAGAAGTAGATCCCTTCATAAGTATGTCTTTTGCTTTGTCTTTCCTTTTCTTCTTTGTTTTTTGAGTTTCCCAATCTTCATCCAAAAGTTAGGTCATCTGTTGCACCACTGCTGTAGATGGTGTGCTGTGTTCCTTAACAATTTTATGTTCCTTCTCATTTGCAGTGACTTGTGTAGAGGAGTCCTTGCTGCAGACATCTATGTAAGGGGCAAGATGTCCTTCCCTGCATTTACAGTAAGGCTTATCTCCCCTTCAGTTTGTGTATCTTTTATTTAATTATGACTCATTTTCTTTATCATAGGTTCTAGATGCAAATTTTGGTTAGCAAAAGAAATGTTAACCAATTTAGTATTGATAATGGTATTAAGCATGACAGGTTCTCCAATCCTCGAACTGTTAATGTCTTCAGTATTGTTATTTGTTGTCTTCTCAGCAGCTCCATAAGAAATTTATTTTGGGTTAGGATTAAGACTCCTTCTGGGGGAGGATGTAATCTATAACATCTATCTATAGTGTGTCCAAACATTTTACAATGTTGGCAATAATAAGGCCTTTGCTCCATGACCACCTCTTGCCAAAAGCCATCAGAGGTAGTTCCTATCCACACTGTTTTCATTTCAGGAAGGGTAATATCTCTCTCAATTAAGATTCTAGCAAGGGCAGGTCTAGCCTTGTTATAAGTTGGAGTGTCCACCTTCAATGGTGTACCTAGGGCACACCCAATGTTAAAAAGAGCATTCATCTTGAATGCATGCAAAGGTATGCCGAGAAATTTGAACCATATACGGACCACAAATGGTTCCTTGCTATGATCAAATTTATGGGTCCACATCAATATCTTCATGGCTGATCCAGCAATCATCACCGATTATTTAGCAAACAACCTTGCATAGTCTTCCTCCACAGTAAGTTGGATAAGTAAGTGTCTCCCATCAAAAAGCCCCAGTTTCCAGGCCCCAATAAAGTTCAGAGATTCAAAAAATTTCCTTACCAATTCCTTCTTTGGGTGTCCCAAATAAAATTTGCCAATAAGAGTGAACTTAACCTCTGTATTCATTTCTGTAATTTCCTATGCAGTGAAGAAAACTACTGGCTCACCATCCTTGAGGCAACCAGGATGGTTGCAAGGTGAAGACACCTACCTGTTGTTGTGTCATGGAAAACCTGAGGGAGGACACGATGTTAAGGATCTTGTAAAGTATCATGTGCCTTGCCGAACACCCCAGCATATGTAGCCCTTGTCCATTCCACATTAGTATCGATATGAATAGGGAGAGCCATCCAAATAGCCCTCAATCACCAATGAAATAGTGAAATTTGAAAAAATAGTAGAACCCGAGAAAGTTAAAGACCCCGAAATACACCACCAAAAGGTGCGCCCAACTGAGGAGTAGCTCCTATAGGCCACCTTAGTTGCTCCAGCCTCCATCCAGCCCCAAGGCTTCATCTTCTCTCTGGAAACCCTAATAGAGCTCTTCATAGCTATATATATATACATATATATATATATATAAGTTTTAGAAAAATATGAAATCAAACCGACCACATATTTTTCATAATTTAAATGAAAGAGCATTGTACCTTAAACCTTGTATCTATCCAGAAAAATAAACACAAGACTTGATGGTAAGGATCGATCAAATAAACTAAGAAATATATGACATCCGTTTAATCTGCAAAAACCATTTTATTTGATGACAAGTTCCCCTATTTAATACAAAGAATTAAATAGGGTTTATATTAAGCTGGGTTTGCAAAAGCTTCCTATAAGGTCAAGCCCCTATAGTTAATTACATTTTAGATAACCGAGGTCACCTAAGAAAACTCTTGATAAAAATAAAGAAATATTGTCTTCAAAGAGGTGAAAAGAATATGACTTTTTAACGAGATCAGACATAGAGGTGTGAAAGGGGAATGACTCAAATTTGGAGCATTTTGTTATAAATTCCAAAGGAGGAAGAACTAGGAGAAGTCATAGATCCAGAGGAGAACCTCGGTGACTTCTCAAACTATCCTATTATTTGGCTTAAGTCTTGGGGATAAATTTTTTAACTATTTCATCTTGCCAATTTTATTTGTGTAGGGCTTACATTTATGTAAAATAATCACACAAATAGCCTAGAAGATGTGAGGGTTTAGTTCGTGATAAACGATAACCTTAGAATTCTAAAACGAGTTAGGGCATATATTGTAAAACAAAGCTATACAAAAGACCTAAAGATGAGTTGAGGATTTATGTTGCATAAGCAAACCACCTCAAAGTCTTATGGCTAGGTTACTTAATTCTAAAGAAAGATATGCTGTCGCAGATCCCCTTGTTGATGAAATTGGTCGTGTTGCCCATAATGCTAGCTCCAAGCTCCTCGTCGCGACAAGTTTAAGTTTTCTTATGTGTCAGGTTATGATGTCAAATCAAATGTTCCTATGGTTATGATTCTTCAAATATTATGGGGCATATTAAAGTAGATTAGATCGACATCGATCAGGATCCTACGGTACCCTCATTACAGCACCACTATTTTCTTTCGGATTCACTTAGTCCAAATGAATTTACTAAACTCAACTCAATGAGTTCCAAACTTTCATATAGACCGTGGGAAAGCCTCATTAGCAACTGTAGCTTACTTCCTCTGAGGGATTCCTGATCATACGATACATAAGTCTTAATTTAGTTGCAGTTGCTGTTTTGTAATGTTTCTTTTTAGTTTTGAGTTGTCTTATATTTTGAATACTATGGCGGTGAATTTTATCTTGGTTGACGTTATGGTTTTGGTTTTACGGCTACCCTAGCAGTTTTAGTTTTCATGCAGGGTGACATCGTTTATTTAACATGCAAGTTTTGTAAGTATAAAAATATAGTGTGGAAAGTACAAGAAAACACAGTATTATAAAATGTAAGAGCATACCTGACGAGTCTTCTCATTCCACCACCTGAATCATCAGTACTTGCAAGTAACTTTAATTGCGAGAGTAGATGAAGGTTTAGTTACCAAACCCTAGGCTATGATTTTGTTGGACCTTGGAAGATCCTAGTAGATGATTTTAGAGTAAAATATGTCAAGTCCTATATGCCCTTCAGAATGTCCAATAGATTTCAAGATGCTCAAGGCATGACCTTAGATCACTTTGAAGATCTCTGGAAATATTCTGAGTTCATTTGTAACTTATCATATTGTTCCATTAATCACCTTAGGTAGAAGTGTGACTACCCCATTGCTCTGTGAAACTTAGCAATTTAGGTATCTCAATGATAGAATACTTGATTAATCAATTGATGTTTCGTTTAAGAGTTACGTGAGTTGGTGCCCCTAAGGCAAATTTAGGTTTTTTAAGATTGTGGTGCCCACAATAAAGGTCAGGCTTGTAGTGCTTAAAGATGTTAGTCACCAATTATGTCATCTTCTAAATCTGATCAATTGGGTTTAGATGTCGAGTCTATGTCACTACTAAGCACTTAACAATCATGATAGGTGAAAAGGTGATTATCAAAATTTGGATTTCAGTGACATGTATTCTTATCAAATGGTCAAACCATCCACAACTTTGGGCTTAAGAAAAGTAAATTTCCATCTTTCTGACTTAAGCCTATCATTTAAGAATTGTCTGATCTTAGTTGACTTCCAAGTCATAAAGATTAGGAGGATTATGGTTTTGTTGATGTTGTGCAGGGATAGTGAGTGAGTTTTTACCTCTTAATCCCATTATATTTCAATCATTCAAATATGTTTATTAAGATAAAAATTTTCTATTTTCCCTATAGTTAATCCTAAATTTTGATTAAGGCGCCAAAGTCTAAAATTTCCACTTTTCCCTTCGGGCACTTCACGTCATAACTCATTAAACACAACTAAACTCATTAAACACAACTCAAATGACTTTGAGGGTTTAAAGTGTCATATTCATGAGTTAATTATAATATCAGAGGAGAACAAAATGTTGGAGGAGAATATGTGGACCTCTCCAAGTTTGATTTAGTTTAGATAATTATTTAAATTTAGAAGATAGGACTTTCAAAGGTTAATTTATTTAGTTATCCAAAATAAAGTCTATATTTATGGACAAATTATTAGAGGACTCCTAAGGTCAGAGAAACACTCAGGCAAAACTTCATGATTTTTTGAATTAAATTTTTACTACTATTATTTAATTTTTAATCAATTTTAATAATTAAATTAAATAGAAAATAACGTTTTAATTTGAAAAAATCATTTTTATATTTTTAATAGACTTCTCTAAATTTAGAAAACTCAGAGAACCAATTTTTGTATTTTTTTATTTTTAATTAATTTATTATAATTATCTTAATGGGAAAATATGAAAATTTCATTTTTAAGCTTTTAAAATTTATATTTTAACTTAGAAAAATTAGGAAAAATATCCTAATGAATTCTAAGTGATCAGGGGACATTTCTACTCATTTTGAACCATTTTTTATAATTTTTCTAATTTTGATTATTCTATTTATTTTTCATTCAAAATATAATTTAAAAATGAATTATTTTCACAAAAATGGATTTTATTTTTATTAAATTCCTCTGGTCACAAGGAACTCAAAGAAGTAATTTTCTTAATTTTTCTAAGCTTATTTAATTTAATATAATTATTTTCATACAAAAATACAAGGTTTCCTTAAAAATCCATTTTACTGCTTAGACTAAGTCAAATAATTTTGATATTTTTACAGTGAGTAAATATGATTTTTATGGATAGCGAGGAAGTGATTTTGTCACTTTTTGAAAAATGTATGATTTACATCAATTTATATATGGTATATGCATTTAATTAACCATGGAAATATACAAGATGATTCAAAACATCAAAATATTTTTCATAAACCTCTCTGACCACAGGAAATCTACTAATTTTTTTCCTATAATTTTTCCTGTGATATTTTGACTTATATATAAAAAATAATAAAAATGGTCAACTTAGCTTGAAAATTAGGGTCATAAGCATAGAGGTGTTCTCTGACCTTGGAAAAATCAAAGGACATGGCCTCTATCATGAGGAATAAACTCTCAAAATTTTAAGTCATGGTGAGTAATATTTAGTCATGGAGAATTGAAATACCACAGAGGGTATTTAATTCATTAAAAATCAAGGAAAAAGAAAATAAATTTTATTTTTAATCCACATTATTCTCCTCTGTTCACTGAGCAAGAGGCAATATTTACTTTATTTTTATGATTTATTTAGAGGAAGATATGGATTTTTTAAGTTTAGGCATTTAAAATAATTCAGAAAATCCCTATTTTTCTACTTATCCATGCGACACCACCTCAACCGATGGTGGCTCCAAACTTACATGTGGCGTGCTCTAATTTGATAGAGACGTCTTAATTTAGTTGTAGTCATTGTTTTGTGATGTTTGTGATAAAATTTTTAGTTGTCTTATATTTTGAATGTTGTAGCGTATTTTGAATGTTGTATTGAATGTTGTAGCTGTGAATTTTATCTTGGCTGATTTTAGTTTTGGTTTTGGTTTTATGGCTACCCTAGCAGTTTTAGTTTTCATACAAGGCAACATCATTATTTAACATGCAATTTTTGTAGTATAAAAATATAGTGTGAAAAGTACAAGAAAAGACGGTACTGTAAACTGTAAAAGCGTACACGGCGAGTGTTCTCATTCCATCACCTAAAAGGTCAGTACTTGCAAGGCATTTATATAATGTTACAAGGAACTTAAATTGCAAGAGTAGATGAAGCTTTAGTTACCTAACCACAAACTATGACTTTGTTGGATATTGGAAGATCTTAGTAGATGATTTTAGAGCAAAATATGGCAAGTCCAATCGACCATTCAGAATGTCCAATAGAGTTCAAAATGCTCAAGGCATGACCTTAGTTCACTTTGAAGATCTCTGGAAATATTCCGAGTTCAAATTTAGCTTATCATGTCGTTCCATTAATCACCTTAGGTCAATGTGTGACTACCCCTCCCCGTTGCTCAGTGAAACTTGATAATTTAATCATCCTGAGGATAGGATACTCGATTAATCAATTGATGTTTCGTTTAAGAGTTATGTGAGTTGGTGCCCCTAAGGTAAATTTAGGTTTTTTAAGATTGTGGTGCCCACAATTAAGGTCAGGCTTCATTTTTGAAATCTGATCAATTGGGTTTAGATATCGAGTCTATGTCACTACTAAGCCCATAACAATCATGATAGGTGAATAGTTGATTATCAAAATTTTGATTTCAATGACATGTATTCTTATCAAATGGTCAAACCATCCTCAACTTTGGGCTTAAGAAAAGAAAATTTTCATCTTTCTTACTTAAGCCCATCACTTAAAAATCGTTTGATCATAGTTGACTTTCAAGTCATGAATATTAAAAGGATTATGATTTTGTTGATGTTGTGCAAGGATGATGTTGTGCAAGGATAGTGAGAGAGTTTCTACCTCTTAATCCCATTATATTTCAATCATCCAAATTTGTTTATTAAGACATGTTTATTAAGATCAAAATACCCATTTTCTCTTTAGTTAATCCTAAATTTTGATTAAGTTACTAAAGTCTAAAATTTCCACTTTGCCCTTGGGGCACTTCACCTCATAACTCATTAAACACAACTCAAATGACTTTGAGGGTTTAAAGTGTCATATTCATTAGATAATTATAATGTTAGAGGAGAACATGTGGACCTCTCAAAATTTTAGTTTAATTTAGATAATTATTTAATTTTAGAAGATAAGACTTCAAAGGTTAATTTATTTAATTTTTTAAAATAACTTTTGTATTTATGGAAAAGTTATTAGAGGTCTCCTAAGGTCAGAGAAAAACTCAGGCAAAACTTCATGATTTTTTGAATTAAATTTTTATTACTATTATTTAATTTTTAATGAATTTAAATTATTAAATTAAATAGAAAATAATGTTTTAATTACAAAAAAAAAAAGCATTTTTATATTTTTAATAGACTTCTCTGAATTCAGAAAACTCAGCGAACCAATTTTTGTATTTTTTGTGATTTTTAATTTATTTATTATAATTATCTTAATGAGAAAAAATAAAAATTCATTTTTAAGCTTTTAAAATTTATATTTTAACTTAGGAAAAATTAGGAAAAATATCTTAATGAATTTTAAGTGATCAGGAGATATTTCCACTCATTTTGAAATCATTTTTTCTATTTTATAAAATTTTTATTATTTTATTTATTCTAATTCAAAATATATTTTAAAAATGAAATATTATCACAAAAATGAATTTTATTTTTATTAAATGCCTTGGTCACAAGGAACATAGAGAACCAATTTTCATAATTTTTCTAAGCTTATTTAATTTAATATAACTATTTTTATACAAAAATATAAGGTTTCCTTAAAAACCTATTTTAGTGCTTAAACTAAGTCAAATAATTTTGATATTTTGACAGTGAGTAAATATGATTTCTATGGACAGTGGGGAAGTGATTTTGTCAAGTTTTGATAAATGTATGATTTACAAAAATTAATATAAGGTATATGCATTTAATTAAGCATGAAAATATATAAGATGATTAAAAACATCACAATATTTTTTTCTAGACTTCTCTGACCACAAGAAACCTACGAAAATTAATCCCATAATTTTGCAAGTGATATTTTGACTTATATAATTAAAATAACTAAAATGGTCACCTTAGCTTGAAAATTAGAGCCAGAAGCATAGAGGTGTCCTCTGACCTTGAAAAATCAGAAGACATGGCTCATATCATGAGGAGTTTACCCTCAAAATTTCAAGCCATGGTGAGTAATATTTATTCATGGAGAATTGAAATATAGTAAAGGGTATTTAATTCATTAAAAATTAGGGAAAAAGAAAATAATTTTTAAACCCTCAAAATTTCAAGCCATGGTGAGTAATATTTATTCATGGAGAATTGAAATATAGTAAAGGGTATTTAATTCATTAAAAATTAGGGAAAAAGAAAATAATTTTTAATTTTTGTCCACATTATTATCCTCTGTTCACTGAGCAAGAGGGTATTTTTACTTCATTTTTATGATTTTTCTAGAGAAAGATATGGATTTTTGAAGTTTAGGAATTTAAAATAATTTAGAAAATCCTTATTTTTCTACTTATCCACGCAGCGCCACCTCAACCTACGACGGCTCCAAACTCACACGTGGCGTGCTCTCATTCAATGATGCCATCCACTTCAGCTGCTACGCGGCCCGCGGTTCACATACCATCTGGTCGTTCAGCTTGATATCCTCTATTGGTTGGATACAAATGCAATTGATTGGCTCCACGTTATCATCCCCAAGTGACTTAACCCGTAAGCCGTTCACACTAAAACCTTAAGATATTCATCTACACTCAACCAAATCACAAGGGGTTTGTTTCTAAACCTTCATCTACTCAAGAAGAACACATTTATATGGTTAATCAAATATCAAATCTAGCCATTACAAATGGAGAATCAAAATAAGCTCGGGCTAGAGTTAGATCTCAATACCTTTGTCTGAGAGGGGAGACCTTAGTCAAATGGTTGTGGTAGCTTTGATTGGACCCAACGAACCTCCAGATGAAATCTCAAGCCTTGATGAATTGTCTAGGTGTGTCTTCGATCAAGGTAGATTTCAGGTGTTGGTCTAGAGCTACCCTAGAGGCTATTTCAGAGGGGGGTTTGATGGGGAATCAAATCCTCTTGCTGTAGGGATGTTGTGTGCACAATTAATTTAAGTTTGGTGGACTGTGGAGAGATGTCCTAGTTTGAGCTCAAAATTAGGCTTTCACAGTGGGGATCAATTGGGGAAAATTGTGGCAATGAGTATATGAGTTCTTGGAGAGTGTTTGAAAGCAATTGGATAGAGTTTCCCCAAGAATTTTGGCACACTCCTCTCTTTGTCCATGGAGGGGCTAATTAAATATAGGAGCTTAGGGTGGAGCTCTGAGTAAATTGATGGGTGTAAAATGGTGCTTAGGTGGAGGGCTGAGGAGCTCTAAAGAGTAATTGGGATGAGCTGGCCTCTGGGGTTGAAATTGGGTTTGAATTTAAGCTTAGGGGTTTCAGTTTTGGTGTTTTCTAGCCACTTGATTTTGGTGTTTTCTAGCCACTTGATTTGGCGAATTTTGGACTTGGGTTAAAATTAAGTGAAATTGAGGCTCCACTAAGGCCAATTAAAAGTTTAATTTGGTGTACAGGAGTGTTTAAAGAGTTTAGGATTCAAATTGGGGCAAATTGAGCAGGCTATGAGGTTCAATTAGGTGACATTAAGTCATATGGTCAAAATTGGGGTTTTGATTTGGATCAAAATTGAGCACAAAGCATGGGCCAATTAGGCTTGGATTTGGTTTAAATTAGTCATATGAAAGGTGAATTTGACTTTAGAAATTAAATTTAAGGAAATTGTGTCTAAATTGATGGACATTTGGGATGAATTTGGGGAAATAGGGCCTTTAAAGGCAATTTGGGGGTTATGGTCAAATTGACCAAATTGTGTCCAATTGGAGGGTCCAAAACGGTTTTGGAGACACCTGAGATGATTTTTAAGATTTTGGGAAAGTTTAGGGTGCCAATGGTATTTTTGTAATTTTGGCAAATTTTGGGGTATTTTGTTAATTTTGGCAATTTTGGGTGGCTTTGGGAAATTTGGGTATTTTGAAATGGTTTCTAGTCATTTTTGAACAAATTTGGTTATTTTGGGTTAACTTAGGATTCTTGGCCAAATTTGAGATTTTGGGGTGTTTAGGTAATTTGGGTAGGTTCGAGTGTAAAAAGGCCAAATTGGAAACTTTGGAAGAATTGGGGTGTCAACCACCTTACATGAACTATGGACCAATGAAATCCCCATTTGGGTCCTCTATGTACTAGTCTTAGCTAAAACCTAGCCTAGGGCTAGTGGGTCTAGGGGACCATCTACATGAATCTCCCAAAAGACCAAGGGTTCAAAGTTAACAAATTAAGGTTTAGGGTTGTGAGTGGATATATGTGATAGTGAGTGTAGTGATTGAACTAGCTCCAGACCAACACCCAGGGTCAACCCTAAGGTCAAACAGTCCACTGGGGACTCCTATTGAGATCCTCCATACTGACCCTACCTACTAAGTGCTAGAGGTTAGGACCAATATGTGGAACCTCAAGTTAAGCAAGAAAGGGTTTAGAATTTCTAAATGTGAGGGATCCTTTTTTAGTTTTCTAAGAATAGTCAATTGAAAAGTCTTATGGATAGACCTTAGGTAACTGAAGAGAGAAAACTACACCTCAAAAGTGGGGTCAATAGACATTTGAAATGATTTTTGATGTTTTGGGAAAGTTTGAGCCACCAAGGGTATTTTGTAATTTTTGCCAAATTTGAGAATATTTTGGTAATTTTGGAAATTTTGGGTGATTTTAGGCAATTTAGGTCTTTTAAAATGGTTTGAAATGATTTTTGAACTAATTTGGGTATTTTGGGTGAATTTGAGAATTTTGGCTAAATTTAGGTTTTCAAGGGCATTTACATAATTTGGATAAATTTATGGGCAAAAGGCCAAGTTGGATTTTTTTGGTAGAATTGAATTTTTTGGTAGAATTGGGGTGCCAACCACTATGTGTGAGCTATGGACCAATGAAATCCCTATTTGGGTCCTCTATGTCCTAGGGCTAGTGGGTCTACGGGACCAACTACATGAGTCTCCCAAAAGATCAAGGGATCAAAGCCAACAATTTTGGGTTTAGAGTTGTAAGTGAATCTAGGTGATAGTCAGTGTAAAAGAGTGAACTAGCTCCAGACAAACGCCCAGGGTCAGCCTTAAGTTTAATCAGTCCTATGGGGACTCTCCTTGAGATCCTCCATACTGACCCCACCTAATAAGTGCTAGAGGTTAGGACCAATATGTGTAACTTCAGGTTGAGCAAGGAAGAGTTTAGAATTTCTATTGGTGAGGGTTCCTTTTCTAATTTTCTAGGAGTAGTAAATAGGAAAGTCCTATGGCTAGACCCTAGGATACTAAAGAGGAAAAACTAAACCTCAACCAAAAGTGAGGTCAACAAATGGACCCCCAATATATGTGGTGTGCTGGACAAACACACCGCGCTTATTGGCATTGACCGACGAGATCAACAAAACTAATGCAGACGTCTCAGTCAACAGAACTAGAAAGAAGTGTTATGCTAAGGATATAACAGGTGAATATTTGATCAAAATCAAGGAGTAGGAACTCTCACTGGTGATTGGAGAGTGGCTTTCAAATTATTAAGTTTCAAGTGTTTTCGGAAGATGGGAATCAGTATTTAGGTGCTGACCCCAGGATGGGAATTGAAATTTGTGTATCAATCCCAGAAAGAGAGTCAGAATTGTCAGTACCAACCTCAAAAGGAGAGAATCGGAATTTAGGTACCGATCCCAAAATGACAATTGAAATTTCAGTATCAATCTCAGAATAAAAATTGAAATTTAGGTACCGATCTCAAAAGATATGAATCACAATTTAGGTACTGATCATGAAATGAGAATTGAAATTTAGGAATCAATCTCAGAAGGAGAGAATCAAAATTTAGATCCCGACCTCAAAAGATAAGATTCAAAATTTAGGAACTCATCCTGAAATGAGAATTGAAATTTAGGTATCAATCTCAGAAGGAGAGAATTGGAATTTAGGTACCGAACTCAAAAGATTGGAATCAGAATTTAGGTACTGACCTCAAGATGGAAATTGAAATTTAGGTATCAATCCCCAAAAAAAGATTTGAAACTTAGGTACTGACCTTGAAGGGAGGAAATCAGAATTTAGGTATTGACCTCGAGATGGGAATTAAAATTTAGGTATCAATCCCAAAAGAGAGAGTCAAAATTTAGGTACCGACCCCAAAAATTTAGAATAGGATGTAATGTTCCATTTAAGGGGGTTTTATACCAATCTCGAGGATTGAGAATAAGATGTTGTACTCCATTTAAGGTGGTCTTAAACCTGTCTCGAAAATATGTGTTACATTAGGGCGGAAAGCACTAGGACTCATATCCAACCCAAATGGTGGCAAGGGAAATATCTGCGACGTTGGGGAGGAAAGCAGTGTGACTCACATCCAACCTAAGGGGTAGCGGGAAAATATTTAGCATCTCAGTACTGTCTCCGAGAATAATATGAAAATAGTGTAGAGAATTTGTGGTGTTGAACTCATAGATATGTGATAGGTATTGGTGAGAAAAATTTGTGAAATTCTGTGAGATTTTGCGTAGAATGTGAAATTCTGCGGGGATTGTGAAGAGAATTAGTGCAGACAAGAACAGTCGTGTTGCGCGAGCAAAGAGTAAGAGACCTTGAAATTGAGAGAATCAACTCAACAAGTTTATTTTATTTTCTTTTTTTTAACACATTTAATTATCAAAATATACTTTTAAAATTAAATTTTCATTGGTTGACATTTTCAAAAGAGAGTTTTATTATTATTATTATCAATTTTTTATGGTTTTGTTCCGTATTCGTTGTAGCTCGGAACCAACGTCTACTTCTGTGTCTCTATATCCATCGCATAAATAGGCAATTGAGCAGACAGACTAAATTTCAAAAGAGATTTCATTAATCTGCTTCAAACAGGAGTTACAGACTGAACATAGGCCGAAGCATCCAAAGATACAACATGATGAATGCTATCAAAAGTATATCTGAAACATGTCATGATGGGTACATATCACAAGCTGAGCATATCTTATGCATATATCATCATATTTTTTTTTTGTCAAAATGCAGTAAAAAAAGGTATCCCCTGACTGTCCATCCTTGGTGAGGTGAGCTCCAATTCTAGCTGGCCTACTAAGCCACGCTCTAGGACAAGAGTTCCCTTTGAATGTACTTAGAGATGAAACCCTCTCATAGCTGATAAGGTTATAGCTCTTCTAATTCTGGATCTGGCCAGAATCCATACGACGTCTTGCTACTATCCATCCTTTTGAAGTGACAAACACCTTGCGGTTTCGTACCCCTAGAATGCAATGTTTGGCAAAGTCTGCTCCATTTCCTTTGAGAATCAATACTGAACCCACTGGTAACGGAATCTCCATGGATTCTCTGAACTCATCATGGCCAATGACATCTATTTCTTTCCCAAAGAGGATATTGCTCTTACTCATGAAGGAGACCGTGCAAAAAGGTCTCACGAAATCATGATGGCCTATATGCAGGGGAATGCAATCACCTTCATCACTGTTGGGAATACAATCAACTGGAAGTATTCTCCACCAAACCATCCTCTTGCTCATCCATTATATCAGAGGTAATAGATCCACTTCATCATGTCTTAAAATCCTCAGGGGATTTCCTTGTCTGTCCTTGGTAAAGTTATAGCAGCAACCATATTCTATGGTGATTCTTTCTTTTTCACAAATCCATTTCTGTGGTTTGGAATAGGTCCTTTCCATCAGAAGACCAGCTCAACCCCTGTCTCTCAAGTTGAATATACAATCAAGGATGCTTCTTTTGTCACTTAAAGAGAAGACTCTGGTGTACAGCACCAAGCCTTCTAGTATGGTTGCAAATCATCCATGAACTTGTTCATAAAATTCAAATTCCCTTTTCTATAATTTACTCATTTTGTCAAATTCTACCATGGTGATCATTGGCGGCTGCGGTTATCTAGGACGCTCCCTCATTTCAATATGAGCAGGAATCCTTGCTATTTTGTCTCTCCATCCAACGGAATATATGATTCCCCCATTGGGTGATCGGTGATCTGAAATCAATCATTGGTGCACATTTACTCCTCCAAAGTACTCCAACGCTCTAGGTGAAGGCGTTGCAGTCCGAAAGTTCCACAAATGCCCATGTAGTTGGTATCTGATCCCCGTGATAACTAATGCTTATGCACAGTATAACAATTGTTATGATGGTATTTTTCCTTATTTTGCAACAAAACCAAAAACTTGATCCTGAAGAAAAATAAGAATTTAATTTTTATATTTATATATATTTATATTGGGATACTACATAAGTATACATATTTTTATCAAGTAATATAAGAGTTTTTGATTAAGACCTGAAGATCGAACCCCAAGAAAGATTATGCAATATGCACTTTTTAGAAAGTTTTTTTCTATTTTGAAAAAGATAATTACTTAAACTAAAAATATTTTTTGTAGGAATTTAAATATTTTTGGTATTTTTTATATTTTAACGAAACAGTGACAACTTAAAAAGATAACTAAAGTTTTTGTAGAAAAAACTATTTAATAAGAAAATATATTTCTTCTTATGATGAATCAGTAATAAGTATAGGAATGCTTTTGTGGAAGTATGCAAATTACATTGGAGCAATAATATTCTTTACCCTTACTAGAGATGCCATAAAGAACATTAGCTAATTTAAATTTTGAATAGTTCTGACAACGGGCCGGGCAAAGAAGATACTAGCTCTCACTCTAGAGTTCCCTCGATTCCCTCCACCTGGAGGCTAACATTCTCGTATCAGATTATAAAATAATAAACAAAGTTGGGGGCTTTAACCTGTCACTTTAAAGTCCTCTAACTTTACACCCATCGATGAATATTTCCCTATTTATTTGTACTCAATCATATGAACTACATTCTCATTCATACAACCTCATGTGATTCTTTCCAATTGTTGACTTAGAGAATACCAGCCCGGTTCTTACATGTTCTCACAACCAAGAAGTAAATGAAGTGCATGGATTTAAATCATCACAATTTCTTCCAACATTAAAGATCAATACTCACCACAACTTCCATCCAAAATTAAATTACTTATCAGTTAAGGAGAAAGATGAAGAAAACTACTCAGAATCCATGGGGAAAACAAAACCACACTTTAGTTTAAAAGTAGAGTCATTGTTAAACCAACAAGAAGTCTCGATTAAAACCAAAAGTAGATTAAAATAAAAGATAAAAACTTATCTCAAATTCTTCAAAACTCTTGAAGTTCCTTTGAATCTCTTCTCTTTTACAATCACTCAAAACAAATTAACAAAATGGATAAAGTAAATAAAAAGTGGTTCCTGAAAATCTCTCCAAACTAACTCCCGAGAGAAGACATTTCAAAACTTGCCAATATTTTCATGACTCTTTTCTATGTCCTCTCTTCTTTCTTTTATAGTATTCTAAGAGGTGCCTTGGGATCTCTTCAAAATGTGACTTGATTCGATGTATTTGCCCAAGAGACGCATCATTTCATGATAATTTTTGTCCATGGTGGTTACAACCACCTAAAGCTAATGGGTACCTCAAAATTTTCTTTGAAATTCATGAAAATCGATTTTACTTGTCTATTAACTGCCACTGACACTTAAGCGCTGGCTCTTGGCGCTTAGGCCTGACCTTCTCTGTTTAACCGGTGCTTAAGCGTCGGATTTAGAGCTTAGGCGCCAAAACTCATTTGCACATTTTTCATATTTTTGCTCCAAATTTGATCCTTTTTCACTTCTTTAAGCATTTTTTCCATTCTTTCTTATATCTTCAAGAAAAACACAAAAATACCTTCAACTAAAGCAATTAAAGCACAATATCTCAAAAATAAGTATAAAAATGTGTCTAAAAACACTATATATTTTAGGTGTATCAAAATCCCCCTAAGTTAAAATGTTACTTATCCTCAAGTGATACTTCAATCTTTAAAAATTAAATATGTATGATATGTATATGAGTTTCTTTAGGAGTTTCTAAAATTTAGTTTTAGAAATATAGTAGTCCAATTTAGAAAAAAAATAATTAATAAATAAGACTAACTTAAGGTTTGAAAATTTTTAATGTTAAGAACTATGAAAATATGAGTTCCTATCTAATTCAGAAATATTGTAAGTTTTCTAAATTTAGATTTTAGTTCTTTTATTTTCTCTACTTAAAAATTTTTATTTTATCAAGTCTTATACTTTAAAAAGATCAAATGTAGAACCAATTTTTTATTAGGTACTAATCCTCAAGCTTCTCCTCCCTTACATTTCTTTTCTTTTTCTTTTCTTTTTTTCTTTTTCTTTTTTTCTTCTTCTTTTTTTTTGAGGCAAGAATTACTATATCTGGATAGACCTTTAATGATTTTGAATTCTACTTCTCCTTTCCTAAAGTAAAGCCTGGATATAAAACTTTTACTTATAAATATAATAATAGTTTTGAAAATCATTTTATGAAAAGAAATTTAACTATTAAAAATAAAAGTCTAAATTATCTAATTTTTTTAAAAATACAGTTTTTCTTATTAATAATAGTCACTTATATTAATCATTTTCTATACTAAAATTTTTTAACTTAAAGTTTTTCTTCATTACTTAAAATTTTAAGTAAATTTTTTTACTCATTTCTAAAATCAAATTTTACTTCCCTAATATAACTTCATATGCATAATCGATTTTTCTCTTAAAATAAAATTCACTTGTAGTACATTTGAGAACAAATAAAATTCTGATTTTGAAAATATTTTTCATCCCCCCAAACTTAAATTTTTAACAGATTAAACAGTTTAGCATCATATAATTATATAGGCATGAATGAAAATTTAAAAATAACATGCTAACAAGATTTTTAAACCCTAATTATACAAGTATAAAACTAAAGACAGGAGTAAATTTAATTTTAATCAAACTTTCTAACATTTTATTTTAGTTTAACATGTAGAGATTCAAATAGATTTCTAAGCAGTGGGTATAAAAAAAAGCAAACAACACCCTAACATGATAAAAGAAAAATACAGGGTAGCAGTTTCTAAATTTAAAGTTTAAGATCTAAGCTAGCAAGATTTTCTACTTTATAACAGATATGAAATTAAGTTAAGTTCTAAACTAACTAAATCACAGTACTAAACACAAAACAACAGTTACCACCCTAAAATTTAAAAACAAAATACAATCTAACACAAAAATTACAACAATAATAGAACATAAATATTTAAAACACAACATAAAACATAGTCCAAAATAACACACAGATGTCATTGTAGCAAGCCCAGACCACATAGTTCATCTTATATTACAATCATAAAATGAATCTCTCAGCTATACTCTTCATCCTCAGAATCACTGCTGTACCATTTTTTTGCAGGTTCATAATCAGGATATCGAGGATATGAAGGAAATTGCACTCCTGGTTCACCTCTAATAAGGATTTCCAAAGATGAGTGCTCAGGCTCTCCAAAGATGAGTGGAATTTCTGTTCATAATCACTCTTCCTTCTATTATAACTATTAGTTTGATCTGCAAAATACTCTAAATTTGGTACCTTATCAGCGGTAAAATTGATAATATTCATCATCTTTTGCAATAACTTATCCTGACTCTTAGTAGAATCACCTCTAGATGTAGAAGCATGTGAAGTAGATGGTCTAGATGAAGATGCAACAAAGGTAGATGTAGAAGCTGTTTTTAATCCATAGCTCCTGGAAAATCCTCCTCTCCAGCCAAAAATTGAATGCTTAGAATAAGTCTTCACATTCACCTTCATAATGGGCTTCAGAGGTAACAGAACTTCCTCCCAACTATCAAACTTCACTCCAGCCTGCTCGCATAAAGAAAATATCAAAGAAGCAAATACCATACCTGTAGTAGTAGCAGCAGTAGCAGAACTGATGATAGTGTGATAGATCAAATCTCGTATTTTGATGGGCTTTCCCTCCTGAATACAATAATTCAACGTTGCTCTCCCTCTTATCACTTCACTGAGATGATTGGTCGGAAGCAGACAAGCAAAAATGAAATAGTGTCAGGCCTTTGAAGGTGCACATAACTTTGATGTTGGGAAATTTACTCTCCTCTCATTGGTAATCTTCCAAATTCCTCTCCCAATAATCAAGTATGAAATAATCTCATCTAACTCTACTTCTGTAGGACTATAATTTGCATAAAAACATAAAGTCTTCGATGATAAATGGTAAAACAAGTTGATTACCTCTGGAGTAAAAGGTACCAAATTCCCTCGAACCATAACTTGATCGTCCTCAGCCTCTGGGAGATTTGCATAAAACTCCCTCTCAATAGAAATTACAGCGACAGCAAAGAAACAACAGAACTATTCCCACTGTCGGCAGACTATCAGGTCTTCCACTTCTCCACATGGACTCTTAAAACATCGCTCCTGAATCAATTTTCGCAACTGTAGAGCGTCACTATATCGATCTTGAGCTTTTCATCTGAAAAATTTGCTCGAATCAAATGGGTTCTTTCCTCTGCTCCTTTTTGTTCTTGGTGTCATTCTATAAATTTGATAAATTCCAAAAATAACTTAAAAAATCAAGTTTAAATCACTAATTTAAACTTCCAAAAGCACTAACTAAACTTTCTAAGCAATTTCCATAGATTTTCTCCACCTTTCACCATAAATAGTAAATTTTTCAAATCTTCCAAACGTGCCTAAAATATATGGTGAAAATCCAAAATTTTTGCGTAGAAGTAAAGCTCTTACCTCAAAGAACTTGGATCTAGCAAATCTCACTCGATTACACCAAGATATCTTCAAATTGCACTTGCCTTAGCCCTCAAAATCGTGAACTTGAGTTGGGGAAGATGATAGGAGGCATTGAAAATGGTATTTTTGGACTTAAAACATCTCTTTTAACAGTTTGCGAACCAGTTTTAGTGAACCGGCGCTTAAGCGCAGGTAAGTGGCGCTTCGGCGGGGTAAGTGGCGCTGGGCCCCCTGCCTCTCAGGTTGGCTCGTGCTTAAGCGCAAGATGCGGTACTTAGGCGCCAGAGCACAATTTTTGTAATTTTTAATCATAAGTAAAATGCACTATTAGCCTAATTAAACCACCTCTGAATGATCTCATAGCACTTAAATGACTATTTTTACTTCCTATAACTCCCTTCTCTCTCAAAATTCTCAATAATAATTCATTCAATTAAAGGCTAAAATACACAAATATTCAAAAAAACAAACTTATATTAATTCACAAACAAGTACAAACAAATTTAACACTTAGTTCTCTCTCCAAATAGTCTTGGATGAGAAAATTTTCTTAAGTACAAAACACTTAACACACATTTACAATTAAACACATAAGTGACACAATCATTAAACACAAGACATAAACACTAACACACTTAAAAAACATGACTCCAAACACACAATTCCTAACACTTAACTTAATGCCACTGTTCATTAGAAAGAATAAATTCTTGTGTCTCAGTTGTCTCTCCAAGAATATAGAGTTCATAAAACGGACGGTGGTGACGAGCTCTAATACTATCATCTTCGATCCTCTTTTGTTTAAGGAAGATCGCCTTATTCGCTTCCTCTATATAACTAGTATGGGTGAATTGCATTTTAGGTTGCCACCCAATATGTTCTAGATGAGCATGCAATTCAAGCACCTTAGTCTCTAAAATAGATAAAGTATTCTCCATCTTGTTGATCTTCTCAGATATCCATTCAATACTAACGGCTAAGAAACCTATATACATCTCCTGTGCACTTTGACTAATGAACTTCTTCCTCATGGCTTGTTCCTTCTTCGTCAAATCCATATCCCATGAAGACATTTTCTTTAAATCTCTCTCTCTTTCTTACACTTTTAGGGCTAAAAATAATCTGGGGTGAAATTCCTTCTCAAACCGCTTCTATTTATAGACCTAATTTGCCCTCATAACTTTTGGGCACGACTAGAAACTGCCAAGACAAGTTTATTCAAACTAAATTGCAGTTATACCTTCTAAAAATTGAATTTGGCACATGTGATTAAATTACCGCGCTTAAGCGCCGGATCTGGCGCTTAAGTGCCAGTGCATACTTTTGTACCAGTCAACTTAACGACCAAATTCTCATTCTAACATGTCTAGGTCACTAAATAAAGTCTAAAAATCATTACTAGCTCATAATAAACTCAAAAATGCTACCCCAAATTTCTTAATCAGACTCAAAACAACAATCAAAGAAAAACCACACCGATAACTATGGGTTGCTTCCCACAAAGTGCTTGGTTTTACGTCGTCATCCCGACATAACCAGTGCTCATTTTGGTTGACCCAACATCATTCCATCATTATATTTATGTTGATCCCCTATATAATAAGGTTTCAGTCTATGTCCATTCACTTTAAAAAATTTTCTCAGAATTAGAATCTTTAATATCCACAGCTCCATAAGGATAAACTTTTATCACAACAAATGGGACCATCCACTTGGACTTAAGTTTGCCTGGAAATAATCTTAACCTTGCATTATATAGCAAAACTTGTTGCCCTGACTGAAAATTTTTAGTAAGAATCTTTTGATCATGCCACATTTTCATCTTTTCTTTATAAATCTTAGCACTCTCATAAGATTCATTCCTTATCACTTTAAGCTAATTTAATTGTAACAATCTTTTCTCACCAGCATCTTTTAAATAATAATTGAACTTATTAATAGCCCAATAAGCTTTATGCCCCAATTTTACTAATAAGGAATAAGCCTTCCCAAAAATTAATTTATATGGGGACATTCCTATGGGCATCTTATAAGCAGTCCTATAAGCCTATAACGCAGTATCTAATCTAGTAGACAAATCCATTTTATTATGATTTATAGTTTTCTATAGTATTCTTTTAATTTCATGATTAGATACTTTGGTTAGAACAATATACTATGGATGATAAGCAGTTGCAATCCTATGTATAATATCATATTTTTTCCATCAAATTCTCAATTCTTTTGTTCTTTCTCCATAATGGCATTTTTGAAATGACTTCCCCCATCAGTAATGATAACTCTTAGCATCCCAAATCTATAAAATATGTTCTTTTTCAAATATTTTGCAACACCTTGAGCATCACATCGAGGTAAAGCAACAACTACTATCCATTTGGATACATAGTTCACTGCTAATAAAATATATAATTTTTCGAAAGATGGTTTAAATGGTCCCATGAAATCTAATCCCTAAATATCAAATATTTCAACTTCTAGCATATAATTGAGGGGCATCTCATTTCTTCTAGAAATATTGCCTACTCTTTGACTTCTATCACAAGTTTGGATATAAGAATTAACATCTCTAAAAATTGTAGGCCAATAAAATCCAGATTGTAGAATTTTTTATGTTGTTTTATCAACACCAAAATGTCCCCCAAAATAAGAATTATGACAATTTTGGATAGTTTTATAAGTTTCTTCTAATGGTACACATCTTCAAATGACCAGATCCAACATAAAAATGTGTCATCCCAAAATTAAGTCTTAGCTTCAGAAATAAATTTCCTCTTCTATTGGTATGTCATTTCATAAGATATAATATCACTAAGTAGAAAGTTCACAATTTTGGCATACCACAGAACACGCCACTCATTATTAGTGAACCATTTTTCATCTAGAAAATGTTCATTAATTTCTTTTTCAAAATAGAGCGGTTTTTCTAATTCAAGCCTGGAAAAATGATCAGCAATTTATTTTTTAGTTCCCTTTCAATCTACTATTTCAAAATCAAATTCTTGTAAAAGAAGAATCCATATTATAAGTCTCGGTTTAGCATCCTTCTTTTTCATTAAGTACTTAATAGCAGAATGATCTGTATGCACTATAAAATGAGTTCCAATAAAATAAGATCTAAATTTATCAAAGGCATATACAATTGCTAATAACTCTTTTTCAGTTGTTGTATAATTAATTTGAGTTTCATTAAGAGTTTTACTAGCATAGTAAATAACTTTGAAAATTTTATCATATCTTTTTCCTAAAATAACTCCAATAACATAATCACTTGCATCACACATAAGTTTAAAAGGTATTTACAAATTTGGTGAAATTATAATTGGTGCAGTGACTAATTTTTATTTTAATAATTTAAAAGATTTTAGGCATTCCTCATCAAAATTGAAAATTACATCTTTCTCTAGTAAATGACATAAAGGCTTAGCAATCTTAGATAAGTCCTTAATATATTGCCTGTAGAATCCAGCATGTCCTAAAAAACTCCTAATTTCCTTTACATTTCTTGGTTAAGGTAAATTAGTGATCACTTGAATTTTATCAGGATTTACTTCCATCCATTTTCTGATATTTGATGACCTAATACAACTCTCATGCTACCATAAATTGGCATGTTTCCCAGTTAAGGACTAAATTTGTTTCTCCACAATGCTTAAGAACCATAGATAAATGCTATAAACATGAGTTAAATAATGTTCCAAACACTGAAAAGTCTTCCATAAAGACTTCAATCCCTTTTTCAATTAAATCACAAAAAATTGCCATCATAAAGCTTTGAAATGTAGCAAGGGCATTACATAAACAAAAGGGCTTTCTTTTAAATTGGTGATAACCGGTAAATCCATCCAGAAAACAAAAGTATTTGTGCCTAACTAGTCTATCCAACAATTGATCTAGAAAGGGTAGTGGAAAATGATCTTTCCTAGAGGTAAGATTTAATTTTCTATAATCAATGCATATTTGCCACCCTGTAACTTATCTAGTAGGTATTAACTCATTATGCTCATTCACAATTATAGTTACTCCTCCTTTCTTAGGAACACAGTGAATTTGACTAACCCATGCACTATGTAAAATAGGGTAGTTCCAGCATCTAACAACTTTAAAATTTCTTTCATAACAACTTCTTTCATAACAGGATTCAATCTCCATTGCGAATCAGCCCTGGGTTGACAGTATTCTTCAAGATTAATTCTATGCATACAAATTGAAGGACTGATTCTTTTAATATGAGCAATTGTCCATCCGAAGGGTTTCGTAAAATTTTTTAGAATTTTCATCAGCTTTTCTTTTTTTTTCCTTTGTTAACTTCGAGGAAATTATAATAGGTAAATTAGAGGAATCTCCTAAAAAGGCATATTTTAAATGTTCAAGAAGTAATTTCAACTCAAGTTCTGGAGCCTTTTCAATAGATGGACGTAATGATTTATCTTTGTATATCGTATCCTAAATTTCAAAACTTTCTGGAACATAGTTTGAATCTTCCTTAGAAAGATCTTCATATTGATCTAACTTTTCTTCTTGCTCCTCTTCCTGCTCGTGTTCTAAATCTTTTTCTTCATAAGTGGTCTTGAAATGACATTCTCAGATATCTTATAACATCCATTCTATAGCATTCAATAACTTTACCTTTTGCAGGGTATTTCATTAATTTTGAAATGTTAAAAGTAACAATTTGATGATTGACACTCATTGTTAATTCCTCTTTCTGCACATCTATCATTACTCTTCCCGTGGCTAGGAAAGGTCTCCCAAAATTGATAGGTATCTCTTTATTTTCCTCCATATCTAGCTTAATGAAATCAACAGGAAAGATAAAATTGATTCACTTTCACTAGGACATCTTCTATAACTCCTTTAGGATAGGTTATTGAACGATCTGTTAACTGCGAAATTACAATAGTAGGGGTTATTTCTCTAAATCCCAATCTCTTAAATATTTATAATGACATAAGGTTAATGCTTGCACCTAAATCACATAAAGCTTTCTCATAAAATTTGTCTCCTATTGCACATGGAATTGTAAAGCTACCAGGATCTTTAAGTCTTTCAGGAAGTTTCTTCTAAATTATAGCACTGCACTCCTCACTACGTGCAACAGTCTCATTATCTTCAAACTTCCTTTTTTTGTTGAGAATATCTTTCATAAACTTTACATAGCTTGGCATTTGTTCTAAGGCTCCAGCAAATGGAATATTTTTTGTAAGGTTCTTAAATATTTTTAAAAATTTTAAAAATTGCTTATTGAACTTCTGTTGTTGGAGTCTCTAAGAAAATGGAGGTAGTGGTTTTTCTAAATCAATTGGATAAATAGGTCTTTCAGAATCTTTCAAAGCATCCTCTTTTGATTCTTCAATTTCTTCTCTCTCTACTTCAATATCTTTTCAAACCCTACCTTCCAACTCTCTTTTGCTTCTAAGTTGTACGGCTTTAACTTGCTTTTTATTCTGGTCTTTTAAATTTGATTCAGTATTACTAGGAAGTGTTCCTTGGGATTATTACTTAATGAACTTGCGATTTGTCCAAATTGATTCTCAATATTTCAATTTGTAGCTCCTTGACTTTGTAACTGATTAACCATTTGTAACACCACTTCTTCTATAGACAACTTCTTATCCTTAAATTGTGTATTACTATTGATTCCTGGAGGATAAGTAAATCTATTGTTATTATTCCCTTGGTTGTTCCAGTTTCCCAATTGGTTTACTTGGTTATTCCCCCATTGTTGGTTATTACCACCCAAAGTATTGTTCCAGTTAAAGTTGGGATGGTTCTTCTAACCTGGGTTATAAAAATTTAAATATGGGTTATTATTTATGGCATTCAAAGTTTCTAATGATGCTTGAGAATCTACCATTTGGCCTAATGAATTCTCTTCAATCATGGTAATTGGTTGAGAAAAATTCTTTCCAAACTGGTCTAACTTCATTGAAATTGCAGCAACTTGATTTGCTAACATAGTAAATGCATCAGTTTCGTGGATATTGGCTACTTTCTTGGGATTCACCCTCTCAGAAGGCCATTGAAAAATATTGGTAGCCATCTCTTCAATTAAAGCATAAGCATCATGAAATGGTTTTGACATCAATGAACCACCAGCAGTGACATCAATAATAGATCTAAGAGAACCAATTAATCCATTATTAAAGGTTTGAATTATTAACCAATTTTGTATAGCATGGTGTGGACCTTTCTTAAGAGTTCTTTAAATCATTCTCATGCTTCATAAATAGATTCCCCTTCAAATTGATTAAAATATGTAATATCATTTCTAAACATTGCAATTTTTTATGGTGGAAAATATTTAGTAAGGAATTTTTGTGCGAAATCACCCCAATTTCTTATAGATGAAGATGCTAACAAATTCAACAATATCTTAGCTTTATCTCTTAGTGAGAAAGGAAATAACCTAAGTCTTATGGCATAATCTGAAACACTGTTGTATTTAAATGTAGCACATAACTCTAGAAAATTGGTAAGATGTAAATTTGGATCTTTAGTTGGTGATCCCCCAAACTGATTATTTGATACCATTTGGATAATAGCAGGTTTAAGCTCAAATGAATTAGCCACTACAGTAAGTTTTTGAATACTACAATGAAGTTCATCTACAGTAGGGTTGGCATAATCTTTTAAAGGTCTAAACTCTTGATGAATTTCAACATTTTGATTATTTTGGTTTGCCATTTCTGTAACTTTTTTGGATTTTTCAAGATTTTTAATTTTTTTTGGTTTTTTCTGATTTTCTAATAGTGCTTTCTAATTAAGAATCGTAGGGCACTAGTCATTTAAAACCTAAACTACGCATACACTAAAATAAATAAAAATAAAATAAAACATAGAAAAAAAGATACAATATTTAAAGTTTAAATAAGACTTTCTAAATATAGAAATTTACTTAGTTTTCCTATCCAACAACGATGCAAAAAACTTGATCCTTGTAATACCTAATGTTTATGTACCGTATAACAATAGTTCTGATGGTATTTTTCACTTATATTTCCTTATTTTGCTACAAAACCAAAAACTTGATCCTGAAGAAAAATAAGAATTTAAATTTTATGTTTATATAAATTTATATTGGGACTTAATGTTGAGATTCTATGCATGTATACATATCGTTATCAAGTAATATAAGACTTTTTGATTAAGACTTGAATATCAAACCTACGGGGAATATTATGCAATATGCACTTTTAGAAAGTTTTTTTCTATTTTTAAAAAGACAATTACTTAAACTAAAAATAATTTTTGTAGGAATTTAAAAATTTTTTGTATTTTTGATATTTTAATGAAACAGTAACAACTTAAAAAGATAACTATAGTTTTTGTAGAAGAAAATTATTTAATATGAAAATATCTTTCTTCTTATCATGAATTTAATAAGTATATGAATTCTGTTGTGGAAGTGTGCAAATTGTGTTGTGCCAAATAATAGCAATAATATCATCTACCCTTACTAGAGATGCTATAAAGAACATTGGCTAATTTAAAGTTTGAATAGTTCTGAAGACCGACTAGGCAGGGAAGATACTAGCTCTCACTCTAGAGTTTCCTCGATTCCCTCCACTTGGGGGCTAACATTCTCATATAAACTACATTCTCATTCATACAACCTCATGTGATTCTTTCCAATTGTGTACTAAGACAAAACAAGCCTAGTTATTACATGTGCTCACAATAAATTTTAACATCTAGATTGGCCAAATCAAGAAGTAAATAAAGTGCATGGATTTAAATCATCACAACTTCTTCCAAAATTAAAGATCAATACTCTCCACAACTTCCATCCAAAAAGAAATCATTGTCAAACCAACAACAAGTATTAATTATAAATAAAGTAGTCTAAAACAAAAAGATTAAAACTTATCTCAAGTCCTCCACCAAACTCTTGAAGTTCCTTTGAATCTCTTCTCTTTTACAATCACTCGAAAAAAATAACAAAAAGGATAAAGAAAATAAAAAGTGGTTCCTGAAAATCTCTCCGAACTAACACCATAGAGAATAACTTTCAAAACTTGCTAAAATTTTCAGAACTCTTTTCTAAGTCCTCTCTTCTTTCTTTTATTGTTTTCCAAGAGGTGCCTTGGAATCTCTTCAAAATGTGTCTTGATTCGATGTATTTGCCCAAGAGACACATCCTTTCATGATAATTTTTGTCCATGGTGGTTACAACCACCTATTAAGCCAATGAGTGCATCAAAAAACTCCTCAAAATTTATGAAAACCATTTTTACTTGTCTAGTAACTGCCACTGGCACTTAAGCACGGGATCTCAGCGCTTAGGTTCAGCCTTTGCCATTTAACTGGTGCTTAAGTGTCGGATCGGACGCTTTGGCGCCAAAACTCATTTGCACATTTTTCACCTTTTTGCTCCAAATTTGATCCTTTTTCACTCCTTTAAGCATTTTTTTCCTAACTTGTATCTGCAAGAAAAACAAATAAAATACCTTTTATTAAAGACACAAAAATACATTCCATTAAAGCGCAATATCTAAAAAATAGGTATAAAAATGTGTCTAAAAACACTATATATTTTAGGTGTATCAGTATCAGCATGGGAATCTTGGCATAGCATGTCAGGGAACCTGCATAAAGATTATCTGAAACCTCTGGTATCATTGGTTTTGTAGTGAACTCTGAGTCATCCTCTATGGTAAACAAGCTGGAGGAAGTCTCTCTCATTCATGGATTGTAGATTTTCCCCTCAGGAATCGGGCTAAGCAAGTTTTCTATCTCCTTCTAGTATCTTCTTTATTCATGCAGGAAAGCTCTATGTTTTTTACGATTGGCATTTTTGCGTTGAGTCCTTTGTAACGGTGCATCTGGCAGTCTCTTATCATCCGCAGTGACTAGACCTCCGGTTGCTACAATTATCATAGATGGCAGACGACTAGTCCCCTTCATCGGATCTTGCTGCACTATAACTTTATTCCCCTTCAATGAGGAATCCTCCTTACTACTGATCTTCAACAGTGATGATAGCCGTTCTTTTCCCGGCGACTGACCACATCAATTAGAGTACCTTCATCATCTACAATGACTTGGCCGAAGTTCAAATCGAAGTCTATGAAGCCACCCTCCAGTGCCTTTTCCTTATTAAGTGTAAGATTCCAGCAATCTTTGAAAGCAAAAATCAGCTTTAGACCTGACATTTTTTCTGCAGACGACAGGAAAAACATCAATGCACTGAAATTTAGCAGGAACAAGAACAAAGCAAATGGTTTATTAGGCAAAATTTTAGTTTATGTTGGTGAGAAAATCATTTATTTATGTATAATTTTTTAAATATAGTAAAGCATCAAACTTAAAATTTGAAAGAAGAAAAACAATGTATGTAAATTCAAAAATTTTTGTTTTATTGAGGTTAATTTTTTTACAAAATGTTTTGGACCCGGTCACAGATGTTTGGCGAAATGAATAACCCCAGAATAATCAAATTTTTAAAATTTCAATTCAAGCAATGTCTATATCTTCAAGTATCGTCTGTTGATCAGCAACATGGGTCTTTCACCTCGGAAATCCACCAGTTGGTAGGCTCCTCTTGAATAGACATTTTCTACGACAAATGGTCCCTTCCAAGTTGGTTAAAATTTTTCACCTATCTTACGGTGTGCAAGAACGGGCCTTTTGAGCATGAGAACAAGATCACCAACTTTGAATATCCTTGAGCGGATCAATTAATCATGAGCTTGAACCATCCTTGCTTGGTAAAGTTCTAAATGCTTTTGTGCTTCTAGTCATTTTCCTTCAAGACTTTCCAATTCTTCAAGTTTGAGTTTTGCACATTCTTCTGTTGTTAGTTGATTGGTGACACCGACTCTGAGAGATAATGTTTGAACCTCTAGCATTAGTACAGCCTCAAACTCATATACTAGCATGTAGGGTGCATAGTGAGTGGGAGTCTTGTAGGCCCACAAGGCTTCTAACAGTTTTTTATGCCAATCTCTTTTGTTTTCATCTAGTGTTTTCTTCAAAACTTATACCAGTGTTTTGTTGAAGGCCTTGGACATGCTATTTTCTTTTGGATAGTAAAATATAGAATATCACCAGTTTATCCCATGTCATTTAACAAAACTGTTGATTTTGATGCTCTTGAAGGCTGTCGCATTATTGAAAATTATTCTGCATGGAACCCCGAAACGATAGATGACTTGGCTTTTGAAAAATTTAAGGACGTGTTGTGTTGTAACCTCTCAAAACGGTACTGCCTCTGCCCATTTAGAGAAGTAATCTATAGTGGTGAGGATAAATCTGTGTCCTTTAGAAGTTGGAGGGTCTATCAGTCCTATTATGTTCATGCCCCAACACTCGAATGGCTACGAGACAACGGTTGAGTGTAGCACATTCAGAGGTTGATGCAAGACCACCCAATGCACTTGACACAGGTGACATCTTCTAGATGTATCCATGCAATCAGACATCATTTCCAGCCAATAATATCCAAGTCTCTTGATCTTTATTTTCATCTTTGGCCCTGACTGGTGAGCACCACACAATATGTAATGTACTTCTTTGACAATATTTTGTGCTTCGACTCTGCTTAGATATCATAGCCACATCTGATAGAATGATCTTCTGTAGAGGACATCACCCACTAAAGCATACAATATAGCCCTTTTTGTGATGTGGTGCACTGCTAACCTGTCCTATGGCAGCTTTCCTATCTACAAATATTCTATTAATGGCTTACGCCAAACTTCATTAATATCAGCACCTGCAACTGTCATTTCTTCTTCTATTCAGAGCACGTGTATATTTTCAAAGTTGATTCGAGACAAAACCTATTTTCCTTGTACTGTGATGTCAATGGAACCCTTCGAAGGAGATGTGTTGACCTCACTTTTGGTTGAGGTCTAGAAACTTCTTTAGTAGCCTAGGTCTAGCCATAGGACTTTCCTATTGACTAGTCTTAGAAAACTAGAAAAGATATCCTCACCATTAGAAATTCAAACTCTTCACTTTGCTCAGCTTGAGATTCCACATATTG
>NW_018240543.1:2156-2407 GCF_001263595.1 Phalaenopsis equestris | reverse complement strand
GAGGTCATTTGTGACCAAACACAACAATCAATTTAAGCTTAGCCCAAAGCTAACTCAAGTTTGACCCAAATTTGACCCTTAAAGGCTTAATTTAGGTCTAAACCCTAACCCATCAAAATTCATACAAATTAACCATCAAATAAACTTCAAAACAACTTTCATCCTTCATGAAAGTTGTACATCATGATTTTTTACATCAAACACAACAATCAATTTGGACTTAGCCCATGGCTAGCCCAAGTTTGACCCAA
>NW_018240543.1:1676-2124 GCF_001263595.1 Phalaenopsis equestris | reverse complement strand
CTCTAAAATCAAACCCATCAAAACCCATTCAAATTGACCACCAAATCAACTTCAAAATAATTTTCATCCTTCATGAAAGTTGTTCATTATAATGATTTAGAGCAAACACAACAATCAATTTGGACTTAGGCCATGGATAGCCCAAGTTTGACCCAAACTTAGCCCAACATGCTTAAAATTGGTCAAAAATAAAAAATCCACCAAATTGATTAACCAATTGACCTCAATATGACTTTCACCCTTCATGAAAGTTGTTCCTTATGGTGTCCTACACCAAATGACATAGTTAATTGGGCCAATTGACATGTATAACTTAGCCCAAACACAAGATTTGGCCATATGCACCTTCTTGGACTTAAGGTCAAATCCAAATCAATTGAGCTTGGTATGATCAAATGAGCCTTACCATGACTCACCTTAGACTCTAGGGTTGAGTTTAAAGCCAGCC
>NW_018240543.1:0-260 GCF_001263595.1 Phalaenopsis equestris | reverse complement strand
AAAATTCATAAAAATAAAATAAAAATAACCTCTTGCTCAGTGAACAGAGGAGAACCATGTGAAATTATTTTCACATTAATTTGATGCATAAATTATTTTTTAAAAATGAATTAGTGTTAGGGGTTTTTCAATTCTCCTTTCATGTTGAGATATAACCTTGACCCAAAATTTTTATATGTTGTAGTCTCTGTCTAGATGCACAATTTGAGCAATTTTCCAAAAACCTAGGAGATCTTTAGACAGAGATTTTAATTTTCTAA
>NW_018240542.1:0-797 GCF_001263595.1 Phalaenopsis equestris | reverse complement strand
TTTTTCCAAGCAAAAGTAATTAATGCATTCGCTTTTCCACTTATTATTTGCCACTTTATCAAAATAAGCCTCACATGAAGAAAACTATTCTCTCTCTCTCTCTCTCTCTCTCTCTCTCTCTCTCTCTCTCTCTCTCTCTCTCTCTCTTCTCTTTACAATTACAAATCATAAAATAATGCGTCGAAGAATTACGGCAAAGAAAGTGCAAGAATCATCGAAATCAAAAAGAAAACACAGAGATTTAACGAGGTTCGAAAATTTGTCTACGTCATTGGGAGCAGAGTGGCAGTCATACTCGTTGTCTCCGCACCCTCAACCCACATAATGATACTCCCCCCAACTAAGCAAATACTTCCGCTCGCTCACTCCGCTATGCTAGTTTCCTCCGCTTCACTGGCTCGCTCCATTCCGCTCCAGCATCTTTCCCTTATCTGGTATATGAGCCATACCAAACATAATGTTATAAACAAAAAACATTGAAAAATTCAAATTAAGAAATAGAGTTCTTTTAATTTTAATAAAAAAAAAGGATGGATATCTCTCTAGCTCTCCTATTCATTAAGAACTATTTCATCAAATTATGTTAACGAATTGTGTTCAAAGAAATTAGTTTAATACTTAAAATTAATTAAATTTGGAGTTAACTTTTGAAACTTAAATAAATCAATTAAATTACAAATAATATAAGCTAATACTGCAACATCAACTGAAAAAAAATAAAAAAACTTGCTGACTGCTTTGAATAAATTCAATAAAAAAAACCAGACACTTTTTTTAATATTATAATATAATTTACT
>NW_018240541.1:0-1469 GCF_001263595.1 Phalaenopsis equestris | reverse complement strand
CTCACTATCGGCAAACTGACCAAGGGGGTATTAAAACCCGTGACATGAGGAGACTTACGACCTCAAAGAGGCTGCTCTACCAACAGGTCATGACTGACGACACGAATAACATCATATATGTATATATTAATTTGTAGATATTGGACAGGTAAATATAAAAAGAAAATGTGGTATTTATGTAAATGCCCAAAAGTATTTTCTTACCGAGAAGATAAAAGTTATGTTGAACATGTGGTACTCTAAGTGAATGTAGTTATTTTTATTTATAATTCAGTATTTCAACTTATCCGGTGTAGTAAGGTGTAAAGAGCATTCATGCATACTTTGTTGGGAAAAAAATAAGTAACTTTTTTCTATGTTTGATTTCCAAAACAACTCCCATGTATAGTAAATTTATAAATTTACAACTGAAAATACGAAAATAATTTCTAAGACCTAAACCAACAAAAAAAATTATTTGAAACTCGCCCTATTTGCAAATATAAAGAAAATATCAGTTTTTGAGTTATGCATGATCATTCTATTCATTGTAAATGTCGGTTTTTTAAGTATGTTGTGATATATATATGTGTGTGTGTGTGTGTTTTTGAGGGGGGCGTTAAAAAATAATATAAATCTAACATTAGAGATGAAATTATTAAAAAACAATAAATAGTATTTTTATGAAGCTAAGACCTAAACCTAACATATGTGTGTGTGTGTGTGTGTGTGTGTGTGTGGTGGGAGGGATATAAATCGTTAATATTAGGTTTGAACTTCATAAACATTAGAGATGGAATTATTCCGACGCTAATAGCCTTGCGACGTGTGTTTAATGGTTTGAATACTTTTCGCCTTAAACCATATGTTAATAGTGTTTAGCATTAGAAATGGACTCTATTACCGATTGAATTCTCTGATGCTAATCTCTATTTCAGACATTAATAAAAAATCGTTGAACTCTGTTGTAATGTTTTCTAATACAAAAAATTGCTTCGCAAACCTACACAAAATTGCATCATAGTGTTCGGACGTAAAATCTATCATTAATGTTATGTTCGATCCTTAGCTTCATAAGCATAGAAGCGGCGGAAAGGTTCAGCCGTCAAGAGTCCATATACATTAGAGAACGAATTATTCTGACGCTAATAACTTTGTGACCTGTGTTTAATCGTCGGAATATTTTTTGTCATAAATCATCTGTTAATAGAGTTAAACGTTAGAAATGGACACTTTCACCGATTGAATTCTTTGTTAGAAATGGGCACTTTCACCGATTGAATTCTTTGACGCTAATCTTTACTTTTCCTGTAGTAAGTGGTGGTTGGGTAATAACGGTTCGACGGCAATGACGACAGTGGTGGTCCAGCAGCGATTGCCCGATGAGCCAACAACGATGATGGTGGTCGGGCAATAGTGGTTATGTTGTGGTCATGCCTTGACAACAATGATCTAGAGGCAACAAGGAGGTGATCGGGCTTCAGTGGATT
>NW_018240540.1:0-308 GCF_001263595.1 Phalaenopsis equestris | reverse complement strand
GGGAAGGAGTGCGAGAGAGAGATCAAAAGATAGAGGGAATGAGAGAGTATAAGAGAGATGAAGACATAGGGAGATAGAGAGCGAGATGGAGAAAGAGGGAGAGAAAAGCTGAAACAGGAGAATAGATTGATAAACCTAGAAAGAGAAAAAAATAGAGAAAGATGAAGGGAGAGAGGTAGTAAAAGAGAAAAAGTGATAGAGAGAGGGAGAATAAAAGTGAGAGGCAGCTGAGTGAGAGAGGGAAGTGAGAGCATGAGAGAGAGAGAGAGGAGAGAAGAGAGAGATAAAAGGAGCGAGAAAAGAGAGAG
>NW_018240539.1:0-226 GCF_001263595.1 Phalaenopsis equestris | reverse complement strand
CATAATTTTTGGAGTTATATTTTGATTTTAAAAATAATTTAAGTTTCAAATTTTAGAGTTACTTTTAAAAATCAATTAAAAATATTAAATGTTCTCCAAATGACTTGAAATTTTTATGGTGGGTTCTCCGACTTATAAGCCATAGTGGAGAATAAAAATTAAGTGATTTTAGTCTATGTGTGCTCTGAAATAATGTTTTAAGCAAATTAGGGTTTGCTTAAAACAT
>NW_018240538.1:0-1236 GCF_001263595.1 Phalaenopsis equestris | reverse complement strand
ATTTACTCAATGGAAATAACTTAAACTTCGATATGCATTAACTTTAACTATACTCTTCAATGTTTAACTGTACTTTTACTTCATACTATTAGCAGTCATATGTCTCAAGAACACCGTTAAAACATAACCCAAAACAACCTTGACTGATATTATCCCATAGTGGTTTATGATCTAAATTACTGACTGAGGTGAAAAAATGTCTTCTCGTCTTTGGTCGATATTTTCCCATAGGCACAACGGTTAGTGATCTAATTATCACAATTGTTTGGGCAGTACGAAAACATCTACATATGCACGTACATTGGTCTCCACTGCTTGTATCATAAGTAGGTGAACTCTTCTTAGCATACACATACAAACATTCATATATATACTATTTTATTCTTCATAACATTCTTTTTTTTAAGAGATGCATTACATTTATTTACTAATGAATAAATGCAATCTTACTGGAATATAAATGTCAAGTAATAATCTAATATATGCAACTTTACTAGAATTTAAAGGTCATGTAATAATCTAACATATATAACTCTACTAGAATATAAGAGTCATGTAATAACCTGATATCTTCATAAAATAAACTATTATGCAATTATCTAGACAACAATTTTTAACATGCATACTTCATGACTAACGATATGAAGAATCAAATATAATTTAATTTCATTGATATAAAATCTAATAGTGAAAAACTCTAAGTATGAATATATTTAAAAGTAAGAAATATTACAATAATTTAAAAGTTTAATTACTCGCTTCAAACCTTTTGACTTTTTACTCCTATCAATCTTCAAACTCAAATTTCTAACATTAGTAAGCAATAAAATTTATTTTAATACTTAATTATCTATTTAATTTACAAATAAATTTTCAATTAACACGTACCTTTTATATCTCAACTTCTTCTCCCTCCAATCTCAAACATTCCTCAATATAATATTTTCTGATTTAGCCAAAAATTAATATTAACATTTAAAATTTCAATTAATTAATTAATCTAAATAAAATACAACACACTAAAAACCTTAACTTTACCTTAAAATCTTGGTTTGATTGTCTTCCACACGTCCCCCACAAGCTAGCTTGAACCAGGCTTCTCCTCAACACTCGACATTGTCAGTCAAGCGATCAAGATCCCCTCCCACTCACATCTTTATAGTTTCCTGCACCAGTTGAAGCCACCAATTGATCTCCTGCTAGGTTCGAAGCCTCCTTCTGCAAGCGAAGTTTCCA
>NW_018240537.1:0-630 GCF_001263595.1 Phalaenopsis equestris | reverse complement strand
AAACCTTAATTTGCTTAAAACATTTAATTTGAAGCGCACAAAAATTAAATGTTTATTCTTTATTGTGGCCGATGAGTCAGAAAACTCACCATAAAAATTTCAAGTCATTTGGAGATCATTTAATATTTTTAATTGATTTTTAAAAGTGTCCATCAAATTTGAAACTTAAATGATTTTTAAAAATTAAAATATAACTCCCAAAATTATAAAACTTAGTTTTTTTGAGTTCTCTGATATCAGGAGATTTAATAAAAATAAAAATATATTTAAAATAAAAATTTAATTTTTAGGTTATTTTAAATTATTTTTTAAAATAAAAAAAATAATAATAAATTTATAAAATATTAAACTCATGGAAACTTTCCAAATTATTTCCTAAACATTTAAGAATCATTGGAATATTTTTCCAAGGTCTAAAAATAAAGATATTTATTTTTAAACCTTAAATTAAACCTTAAAATGATTTTTAAGACTTAAAAATAGAATTTTCACAAAAATAATTCTAAAAAATCAAATAAAAATTAGAAAAATACAAAATAAATTTCTCTGGGTTCCCTGACCTCAGAGAGATTTTCCACAAAATATAAAAGCATACTTTTCAATATATAAAATATTTTATTTTTATTAAAG
>NW_018240536.1:0-371 GCF_001263595.1 Phalaenopsis equestris | reverse complement strand
CCTTCTTTTCTTCATTGCTGACTATGCCCATTAGATGACCGTCATAGTCCATATTGACCTGGTCGAAATCCATGTCGAAATATATGAAACCTCCTTGTTGCGCCATCTCTTCATTTAGTGCGAGGTTCCAGCCGTCCTGGAAGGCAAAGATCAGCCTCTGTCCTGACATTTTTTTGCAGATGACAGAAAGGAACGTCAGTGGGCCGAAGTTTGTCATGAACAAGAACAAAACAGAGTATTTATTAAACTAAATTTTAGTTTGTTTTGGTGAAAAGGACTAATCATTTTACATGTGAGTTTTTTTTTAATTTAATGGAAGTTTAAATCCAAAAGTAGAAAGGAGAAAGTGTGAAGTTCAAAAATTTTCTGAA
>NW_018240535.1:0-1003 GCF_001263595.1 Phalaenopsis equestris | reverse complement strand
GTGCTAATTTTCATATGATGTTTGTAATTATGAAAATTTGGGTATGAGATAGGTAAATCTGAAAGTTTTGGGGCTATGCATGTAAAAGCCTCAAAAATAAAATACTGGTTACAAGATTATAATACTCAATATATTTGATCACGAGTCCACTCTCCATGCCTTATTGACTCTTTTTAGCTAATGGATGCCTCTAATTTTGAGCAAACTCCTCATGTTGATCATTACATTCTAACAACCTTGTAATGACTACATTGAAGCATTCATTTCCTAATCATTTTTCTTATATTTTCTAAATAAATTCATATATTATAAATTGATTATTTTATTACCCAATCATTGATTCTTCATTACCCAATAATTCATGGATCTAATAAAACGCATATTTATTATTTTCTTATGAGAAGAAGAGATTATTGAGAATGTAAATATTTTAAGGTCATTATAAGTGAGGATTAAAGTACTCAACATTGATTATTAGTTCAAAATTTTAAGATGATGAGTTGTAAAAGAAAGAGTAATAGGAATCATTATAATAGAATTAGATGGTGACGCCTAAAATGTACAAATAAAAATTTTTTTATGAGTAAACTTCAAGAATTCAAGATTTGAGATGTTCATGAAGAAACAAATTCTGTGGGATAGAGTAGCAATCACTATTAAGCAACTGATAAAAGATGTACACGGAGAATTAAAAGCTAAAGTTTCTATGAATAAAAATAGTTGGTGGTCGAGTAATAACTAATAATGTGCAAGAAAAGATAAACTATAAGAAATTATGTTATAAAAATTAATTTAAATGTAAACGTTTAGAGAACTGGAAAAAATATAAAATGACCCGCAGGGAGTCTAAAAAAACTATTTGTGACGCTAAAAATTCCGCCTTTAGTGATCTTTATAATAGATTGGATACTTAAGAGGGTTAAAAATGTATGTATAAACTCGTCAAACAAAGAGAAAAGAAAATTAACGATTTAACTAAAGTAAAGTGTATTAAAGATGAAAA
>NW_018240534.1:67189-67535 GCF_001263595.1 Phalaenopsis equestris | reverse complement strand
TTTGGGCTTTTAGCTTGGGTTAAGGTGGCTAACAAGGGTTGGATCATGGTTAAAGCTTATGATCCCCAGTAAAAATGGCACCATAGGGTATGGACATGTGTCTTTGATTTAACCTCTTTATTATCCCTTCCAAAGATTAAAATTAAAATTTTTACCCATGAGATAAAAATCAAGGTTAACCATGGGTTGATGGCTGGCTTTAAACTCAACCCTAGAGTCTAGGATGAGTTATGGTAGGGTTCATTTGACCATACCAAGCTCAGTTGGTTTAGATTTAACCATAAGTCCAAGAAGGTGACTATGACCAAATCTTATGTTTGGACTAGGTTAGGCATGTCAATTGACC
>NW_018240534.1:39671-66369 GCF_001263595.1 Phalaenopsis equestris | reverse complement strand
TTGGTAATTTGGCTATTTTTGGAAATTTTTGTCAATTTTGGCAAATTTGGATGTATTCAAGGTGTTTGAAATGTGTTTTGATCAATTTTATGTATTTTGGCAAAATTTAGAAATTTTGGCCAAATTTGGGTCCCATGGGCAATTAAGTAATTTGGAGGTGCCTAGGGGCAAAAGGCCAAGTTGGGCATTTCAAGTGCAATTAGGTAGAGAACCATTCTGAATGAGTCATAGACCAATGTATTGTGAAGATATGGTGTACCCTAGTTCCAAGTCAATACCCAGGGTCAATCCTAAGGCCAAGTAGCCTTATAGGAACTCTTCTTGAGCTTCCCTCATAATGATCTTACCTACTAAATATTAGAGGTTAGGACGAACATGTGGAACTTCAAGTTGAGTAAAGAGAAGAGTTTTGAGTTTCTAATGGTGAGGGTACCCTTTCTAGTTTTCTAAGACTAGTCTATAGGAAAATCCTATGGCTAGACCTAGGCTACTAAAGAAATTTTTGGACCTCAACCAAAAGTGAGGTCAACACGTAGTTAATGTGCAAAATCAAAATGATTATAAAATATATAAAATAGTTCACACACTAGTGGTTCTACGCAAGTGCATGTATCGATTCAAGTAATATAAGGCATTCTTTTAAAAACTCCCTGTATCAATCCCACAGAGGAGCGCAATAAGAAATCTCTTAGGCTAACTCTAGTATACTTCTATAAAGTCTTAGTTTGGAAGATGAAAATTCTTATGTTAATAACATAAATCACAATATTCAAACTATAGAAATTAAAGTAAGAAAGGCAAGTCAAAATGGTCTTCTATCTATGTTTTGTCGTATGAAATTAAAGTATGAAAATTCTTGTTTTTATATATGAAATCTATGTTTTGTCGTATCCTTCTCATGAATTCTAAGTAGTCTTCTTTATCCTTCTCCTTACTTTGAGATGTGGTTTTGTGAAGTACTGATTTAGTTTTCTATGTTTTTAAATTTCAATAATTTGTGATGATTTGAACTCTGATCTTCATTTACTTATCAATCTGACCAATTGAACTGTTAATACATGTTGAGAAACATATGTTTTGAAATGGGTTATGATTTCTACAATAGGGGGAGAATCACCTTTAATTTCATGGGAGAGTATGTCATCCATAGATTGAGTGCAAATAAATAAGGAAATATACTTTAGTGGATGCAGAATTGGAGATTTTATGGTGATAGATTAAAATCGCCAATTTGGTCCAGTTGATTAGTAACTAATGCAAGATTGTTAGCCCTCAGGGGAGGGAGAGGGAGTGGGGGGAGCTCTGGAGGGGCAGCCAGTATCCTCCTAGCCTAACCACAGAATTAGGAACCAAACTTTGGATTAGTCAATGTTTTCTATAGCACTTAGAAGAGGGTAAAGAATATGATTGCTCATATTTGGCCCAAAACAGTTTTTATATATAATTTCAAAATGATTTTAATTTCTTCACAATCCATATACTCATTGTAAATGGGAAGGATGCTTTCTTAAATTTGAATCTTCCATCAACATAAACTTTATTTAGTTTTCATAATTTTACTTTTGAAAGTTTAGTTTTTAGATAGTCAGTATTGTCTTTTAACTGCATCTTATATAGCATTCACCTTAGTAGTTAATATTCAATCTTTGCACTTTACTTTATTTTTGTATTTTTAAATTATAAAATAATTTTAAGAATTAACTTATAGGTTTTTCCAACTTCTCTATTGGATCGATATCTATGACTCCATTAGAGCCCTTTATTACATGAGCGATACGTATACTTGTGTTGATTTTGAAGGGGATTTGCCAGCTTAAAAAGAGTTTTGAAAATAAATTATTTTCTTAAAAGGTATTTTTTTTGGTATTATATTGCATATTTATTTTTATATCTGACGTGTGTATTTTGTAAGATTGAAAGATATTTGAAAATTTTGCACACTAAATCTACCCGCATCAAGTTTTTGGCGCCGTTGTCGGGGAATTAGCAGAAAATATTTGTAAGTTATTTTATTTTATTATAAAAAAAAATAAAAACATAATTCAAAAATCCAAAAAGAAATATATTTTTATTTAAGAGTTATTTTTTAAAAAAATTTCTTTGCTTATTATATTTGTTTATGCAAAATATTGGATCTAAAGGTTTAGTACCTTACGATTTTAAATTAGAGAGAACTATTAGAAAAATTTGAAACAATAAAAAGAAATAAATCATTTTAGCAAAATGGCTTGCAATTTGAGTAATACTGGAAATGAAAATGAACGTCATCAGAGACCTTTTAGAGATTATGTTAATCCTACAACAGATGAAATTCATTTGAGCATACAGAAACCTGCTGTAGCTGCCAATTCACTTGATCTTAAACCTACTATTATCTAAATTGTACAAAACAATCAGTTTGGAGAAACATCAACTGAAGATCCTAATTTACACCTTGCTAGTTTTTTAGAATTGTGTGCTACATTTAAATATGATGGAGTGTCAAATGATGCCGTCAGACTTAGAATTTTTTTTTACTAAGAGATAAAGCTAAAACGTGGTTAAATTAATTAGCACATTCATATATCAGAATATGGGTAGATTTATCACAAAATTTTTTATCAAAATATTTCCCACCTTCAAAAACTGCTAAGCTTAGAAATGATATCACACCTTTTTGTTAGTTGAAGAAAAATCAATTTATGATGTTTGGAAAGATTTAAAGATCTTCTTAGAAAGTGTCCACACCATGCGTTGTCAGATTGGTTAATAATTAAAACTTTTTATAATGGGTTGGTTGGATCTCTTATATCGATAATTGATGTTGTTGCTCATGGATCTCTAAGGTCAAAACCATTCAATGAAGCATATTCATTAATTGAAGAGATGGCCACTCACAATTTTCAATGGTCCTCTGAAAGGGTAAATCGAAAAAGAGTAGCTAGTATTCATGATTATGATGCAATATCAATATGTTAGCTGCCAAAATAGCTATTATATTGAAGAAGACAGATCAATATGGAATGAATTATTCTTAGACAACACCTGTGCTTGAGGAAAGCTCATTGGGGCAAATGATATAATCTTAATCTTCTTATGAAACTTTAAATGCAGTAAACAATCATTCTAATAATCATTATGTCAATTATTATAATCTTGATTGCAAGAATCATCCGAAATTTAGTTGGAATAATAATAATTCTATTGTTGCAAATGCATAATGGGGAAACAATACTGCGAACCCATTGATAAACTCCAACAATCAAGGGAACCAAGCTTATAAACCTTATTACTCCCCAGGTTTTAGGAATTTTCAAAGTAAGGAGAAGAAGTTATCAATGGAAGAATTGATATTTCAAATGGGAAGTCAATTAGAAAGTTAAGGAGTTGCAATTAGGACATGGAAAATTAATTGGGATGTAATGCTACTGCACTTAGCAATAGACCTCCAGGAACATTTCCCAGTAATGTTGAAGTAAATCCTAAAGATCAAAACTAAGAGAAAATTAAAGCTATTCAACTAAGAAGTGGAAAAGAATTAGAAAACAGAGTTCAACAAAAAGTTGAAATTGAAAAAGATGGGGTAGAAAATGAAAAAAACTAGTGAAGATTTTTAGTTTGAGGGATAACGTCCTATTAAACAAATGAAAATCTCTGTAGAAAGACCACCATCTCCATTTCTTCAAAGATTGAAGTAGAAAAATAGAGACAACCAATTTTCAAAATTTTTGGAAATTTTGAGGAAGTTAACGATAAAAATTCCATTTGTTGAAGCTTTTAAAAAAATGTCAAGCTATGTGAAGTTCATGAAGGATATACTTAATAAGAAAAGGAAGTTTGTAGAGAATGAGACTTTTGCACTCAGTGAAGAGTGTAGCGTTATAATTTACAAAAAGCTTCCTGAAAAACTTAAATAAGTTGGAAGTTTTACAATTCCTTGTGTTATTGGAAAACGATTTTATGGAAAAGCTTTATGTGATTTATGAGCCAATATTAATCTTATGCCATTATCAATTTTTAGAAGGTTTGGCTTAGGAGATATTTCACCTACTACTGTAACTCTTCAGTTAGCTGATTGTTTGATTACCTATCCTAAAGGAGTTATAGAAGATGTTTTATTAAAGGTTGATAAGTTTATCTTTCATGTGGACTTTGTTGTATTAGATATAGAGGAAGATAAAGAAATTCCTATCAATTTAGGAAGACCATTGCTAGCCACTGAAAGAGCTTTGATAGATGTGCAGAAAGGAGAACTAACTATGAGAGTTTGTGATCAAGAGGTTACATTTAATATTACAAAATCAATGAGATACCCTACAAAAGAGCAAGAGATTGAATGCTTCAGAATGAATATTAATGAATATTTAAGTCATGAATATTTTAAGAAGACTTTTGAAAGAGAATTTGAAAAGGAATATATGGAATATCAAGATGAGGATAAAATTCAAGATGAATCTGTGGAAGTGAGTAAAGAGGATCTAGATTATGTTCTAGAAAAAATAAAAATGTTAGATCCTACAGAAAGTAGCAAGAATTTGATTTCATCTGTTGAGAAACCTCTTGAACTAGAACTTAAAGCCCTTCCTACACATTTAAAGTATACATTCTTAGGAGATTTCTCTACATTACATATTATAGTGTCCTCTGAATTTACCAATAAGCAAGAACAACAGTTGTTGGAAATTTTCAAATGATATAAGAAAGCCTTTGGATGGACATTAGCTAATATCAAAGGAATCAGTCCTTCAATTTGAATGCATAAAATTTTATTAGAAGATCAACATGAACCAAGAGCTGATCCTCAAAGGAGATTGAATCCTATGATGAAAAAAGTTGTGAAGAAAGAAATTTTAAAATGTTTAGATGATGGAATAATATATCCTATTTCAAACAGTGCTTGGGTAACTCCAATTCACTATGTTCCAAAGAAAGAAGGTGTGATTGTAGTGACAAATGAGAACAACAAATTAATATCAACAAGACAAGTCATTGGTTGGAGAATCTGCATAGATTATAGAAAATTAAATTATATCACCAGGATGGATCATTTTATTTTACCTTTCTTGGACCAGATGTTTGATAGGTTGGCTGGGCACAAATATTTTTTTTTCAGATGCATATACCGATTATCATCAAATGCATATTATTCCAGAAGATCAAGAGAAAAAAATATTTACTAGTCCTTATGGAACGTTTGTTTTTCTTCTAATGCCTTTTGGATTATGTAATGCACCTTCAACAATTCAAAGATGTTTGATGTCAATTTTTAGTGTTTTGATTGAAAAAGGGATTGAAGTCTTTATGGATGATTTTTCTATATTTGGAACTTCATTTAAAATATGTTTAAATAATTTAGAGAAAGTTTTGGAACGTTGTGAAAAGACTAATCTCGTATTTAACTGGAAAAAATATCAATTCATGGTTGCAGGAGGAATTGTGTTTGGACATCTAATTTAAGAAAATATCATGGAAGTAGATCTTGCAAAAATACAGGTAATATAAAGCCTACCTCCACCAACTATAGTAAGAGGAGTTAGAAGCTTTTTAGGACATGCTCGTTTTCATAGGAGATATATTAAATATTTTTCAAATATTTTTAGAACATGCCAACTTCTAGAAAAAGATACAAAATTTGACTTTAATCAAGATTGCCTTAAAGCCTTTGAATCTTTAAAAGAAAATTTGATCACTGCACTTATAATTATTTCACCTGTTTAGGATAAAACTTTTGAATTAATGTGTGATGCAAGTGATTATGCTATTGGGGATGTTTTAGGCCAGAGATATGATAAGATTTTTAAAGTTATATACTATGCTAGTAAGACTCTTAATGATGCTCAGATTAATTACATCACCACTGAAAGAGAGTTATTAGCCATTGTGTATGCTTTTGATAAGTTTAGATCATATATGATTGGAGCTAAATGTGTTGTGCATACTAACCATTTGGTTCTTAAATATTTGATGCAAAAGAAGGATGCTAAAACAAGATTAATTAGATGGGTACTTCTGATGCAAGTGTTTGACTTTATAATTTGATAGAAAAGGGGTTTATAATCAAATTGCTGATCATCTATCTAGGCTAGAACAAGAAGAAATACTTGATTTAAGAAATTAAATTAATGAAACTTTTCCTGATTAACAATTAGATTTTGTAAAAAGATAGGAAATATATTGGTATGCTGATATTATAAATTATATTGTTAGTGGTATTTTACCATATGGACTGACAAAAAAAATAGGAAAAGAAATTCATTCATGATGCACAATGTTATTTTTGGGATGATCCTTATTTATGCAAATAATGTAAAGATTTAGTAATGAGACGATGTGTTCCTTATAAATAAATTCATGAAATTATTCAGAAATGTCATGATTCTGAATTTGGAGGTCATTTTGGAAATGATAGAACTGTTCATAAAATTTTACAATCTGGATTTAATTGGCCTACTCTATTTAGAGATGTTAATATATATATCAAAACATGTGATCAGTGTCAGAGAGTAGCTAATCTTTCAAAAAGAAAAGAAATGCCTCTAAATTTTAATTTTGAAATTGAAATTTTTGATGCATGGGGATTAAATTTTATGGGATCATTTATACATTCATTTGGAAATATATATATATATATATATATATATTGATTATTTTGGAATATGTTTCAAAATATATTGAAGCAATCGCTTTACCTAGATGTGATCCTCGGAGTGTTTCAAAATTTTTAATTAAAAATATTTTGACAAGATATGGAATGTCGAGAGTAATCATTACCAATGGAGGATCTCATTTTAGGAATGCAACAGTCGCAAGATTAGTGGAAAAATATAATACAATGCATAAAATTGCAATTGCTTATCAACCCCATATTAGTGGTTTAGCAGAAGTATCTAATCAAGAAATTAAGAGAATTTTGGAATTAGATTAAATACGCCATTATGGCACACATGACTGCTTATAAGACACCTATAGGAATGTCCCTATATAGATTAATTTTTGGGAAGACTTGGCACTTGCCAGATGAATTAGAGCATAAAGATTATTGGGCTATAAAAGAATTCAATTTTAATTTGAAAGAAGCTAGTGAGAAAAGATTGTTATAATTGAATGAGCTTGAGGAAATTAGGAATGAATCTTAACATAATGTGAGGATTTATAAGGAAAAGATGAAAGAATGACATGATCATAAGATAATAAAAAGAGAATTTAAACCTGGAGTGCAAGTTTTATTATACAATACAAGATTGAAATTATTTCCTGAAAAAATGAAGTATAGGTGGAAAGGGTCATTCAGAGTTATAAAAGTTTATCCCTATGGGGCAGTTAATATTGAAGACCCCAAGACTAGAAGAATTTTTAAAGTGAATGGGCATAGATTTAAATCTTCTTTTGATGGTCAAAGACCAGCTTTTAAAGAGGCAGTAATGTTGAGTCACCCAGAATTATATTGGGAATATCATGACATTAAATCAAGCGCTTTGTGGGAGGCAACCCATTTGAATCTTTATTTTGTTTGCTTTTGAGTTTTTTGTGTTAGAAATATTTTACGTATATTTAAGTTTAGGTCTTTATGAAGTCCATGTATTTGAGAAAAATATTTAGAAACATCTTTATTTGCCTAATTTTATGAAAAATTTAGAATTTATTGGATCGAAACCAAAATCGTGCAATTTTTGGAACTGGCGCATGAAGCACCAAATTCCAGAGAGCTGGTGCATGATGCGCCAAATTTGGTGCATAATGCACTGCGGCGAAGAAAATGACTTAAACGTTTCAGAAGGCAGATTTTGGTTGTTTCTCCTCCTTATAACTCCTAAAAACCAAATCTTAAGTCTATTTTAAGAGGGAAAATGAGGGAAAAACCACTAGATTTCAAATCCAATGGCTTCCCACTCCAAAAATACTGTGATATTTAGAATTTTCAACTGAAGATAGTTTGTCGGTTTCGATGCCTAAAAATTACATGATCGAGTTCTAGTGAACAAGAGGCTAATTAAAGAAAAGGGATTTGTGAATCGAGGATTCAACACAATGAATACTCAAGTGGAAGAGATTATTGAGCAAAGACTTTGGGAAGTGCATTGCAATACTACTACCGCTGTAGTGATCCCTGTGATGAAAGAGTTTTATGCAAATCTTCATGGGATCAACCAAATAACAGTATATGTGTAAGGCAGGTTTGTGCAGTTCACTCCATCAAAAATAAATGAGATGTTAATGATTGAGAATGTGCCAATTTTCCATTATGCAAATTTTACCCCTATGAGAGACATTATGAATTTACTCTACCGATACCTTACAGATGAAGATGCAAATTGGGATGCCAAAGACGATGGGAATGTAAGTTTTTTATCATCATTATTAAATTTTATTTCTAAGGTATGACACTTCCTTATTGCATCAAAAATACTGCTCACCATGAAGATCAATAAGGTAACTAAGGATAGAGCTATTTTAAATTATTGTTTTCAAACCAAAAAACCTATTGATATTGGAGCTATAATTGTAAAATTGATTTTGGGTTTAATTTTGAATGGATCTGCTACTGGACTTGGACATCCATCCACTATTTTCCTATTGTGTAGTTAATCACAAGTACCATATGAAAGTTGGGAAAAAGTGTTTCTTCCTTGGAAGCAGATGGATCCAGACGTCTAATGCAGTTGTACTGGAATGGGAGATGAAAATGATATGAATATGTTGATGGACCAGGAATCCCAGAATTCATCACCTATTCAGCCTTACTATAATTCTATTGCACTTTTGCACTTTTGTTGCACTTTTGAAGAGAATCAAGAAGATAGAGAAAGAGATGCATAATCTTATGCATGTGATTGGGAATATTTATAAAATGCTGGATCATCTGGATTGGAGACTAACGAAACATTTTGAACATACGGAGTGTATTGAAGATAATTTGGTATGTATGTTCAAGAAACATTATTGGATTGGAGTGGATTCAACTGACAAGTTTCCATATCGACCCTTCTATAACCTGTATGTGCACTACCAATCGATGGGAGATATCCTTGAGGATGAGAGTGAAGAACATGTATGAACTTAATTTTTGCACGGAACGTTTTGTTTAGTATTGTTTGTGTTAGTTTGTTAAGTTAGATTGAATTTTATTTGTATTGTTGGACTATCTTTTAGCGTTAAGATATTGTTTTGCTTTAGAACACTGAATTTGATGATTTGTTGGATTGAAAACTGTTAGTTTGTATTAGCTCAAATTTTATATATAAATGTGAGTTTTGAGTTGTTTGTGAAAGTTTGGTGTTAGAATGACGTTTGTGTATGCTTAAAAATGTTTATTTGAGTTAATTAGAGATTGACTTTAGACAATATGGAGCAGATTTCCATAAAAACTGAAAAATGGCAAATTTAAGCTCTAGTGCATGAAGCGCCAACTTACAGAGCACTGGCGCATGATGCGCTAAAGATCTAAACACACCAGATCACCTAAAAAACTGCAAAATTAGACAACAAGCTCCATTTTTATTGCTTGGGTCATCTCCTACCTCTAAAACTTGACCTAAGACTTTTTATTGAGGACGGTAGAGATGATTTTGGAGGCTAAAAATTGTAGATTTCATATTCTCTTAGTAAGAGCTTCACTTTAACTTGGAAATTTTTTATTTTCACCATAGATTTTTCCTACAATATGGAAGATCCAAATTTTGGGATTTTTGATGGAAACGATTGAAGAAAACTCATGGTGAAAAGTTTCTTACCAAATAATCTTGCTCTTACCAAATAATCCTTACCAAATAATCTTGCTTAGGGAGTTAGATTTTTGATTTAGTAATTTATTTGGAATTTATTTAGATTTTTGTAGAATTTCCAATGGCTCCCCGAGTTAAGAGAGGAAGGAAGTCCGAGGATTTTGATTCGCAAGATTCGTTAACTTCAAAACCCAACATAGTTACAATACACAAATGGAGACCAGAAGATTGATCCAAGAACGGGCATTTACAAACCTACGTGATGAGATTGAAAGGTTGATCCTTGCCTAAAATTGGGAAAGATTCTGCTACTTCACTATAGTAGCAATTGTCCCCATGATTCGGGAGTTTTATTCTAACTTGAGGTTCACTGTTGATGACCACATACTGTTTAGAGGTAAACAAGTTGAATTTACTGATGATCAGATCAATACATTTTATGGGCTTAGAAGTGTATTTTTTTATGAGTATGGTGCATTCGTGATGACTGATTCATCACTGGATAGAATGCTTTCCTTTTTGACTTATAGAAGAGAAGAGTGGAAGATTAAGAATAACATGTTAGTTAACTTCCTCGCTTCCATGTTGACTAGCTAGTCAAAGGTATGGCATCACTTCAATTCTGCTAGATTACTGCCAACGAATCATCTTGCCGATGTTACGAAAGATAGAGCAGTGTTGAACTATTGCATTCAGAACATGAAAGCAATAGATGTTGGTGCACTTGTAGTTCATCATGCTCAAAGTATAGCTGGTAGTTCTATAGCTAGTGGTTTGGCAAACTCTGCTTTGATTTTCACTTTATGTGAACAATCAAGAGTAGAGTCCCAAAGAAATGAAAAAAAAATTACAACCACAGAATCCTATTGGGAGGCATATGATTCAAAGAGTTAAATCATTTATTGAATCTAGAGGCCCTCTACATCAACTGTAGGGGAATCTACTTCTCGCTCTACATCATTAGAAAACATTATGGACCAACTCATGATTCAAAAAATGGACATAATTAATATTCAGGGTCAGAGCAAGAAATGCTTATAATGATGAATATCGGCAGAGGAAAGTTCAGCATGATATTGATTTTGAAAATGCTATGGTGAGACATCTTAGGGGAGAGCCCAATGTAGAATTTCCTCCTTGTCCCAGTTTCACTCCTTATACTCCTATTCGAGATGAAGATGAGGAAGAAGAAGATGATGATGAAGATGATGAGGAAGGAAATGGGAACCGATATTTTTATGAGTCTAGTGTAGTTTGTTTTTTTGTTTTTTTGTTATTTATGATTGAAATATGTTGTATTTTCATTTGAGAACTATTGTAGTAAAAACTTTTATGTTGTACTGTGGACATAATTTTAATAGTAACTGTAGATTTTTACATTTTCTGCATTTTTTGTATTTTCAGTTTTGTTTTACAGTTTTCGTATTTCTTTTTCAATTCTCAACAAATTCTTTAGAATATATTATGTTTCATTTAATGCTTTAAAGCCTATTTGCTTTTAAAGTTAGTACCTACAGTATACTAGAGCCCAATTTCATAATCAGAAATCCTCTACAGGTTAGTTTTTATTTTAATTCATTTACTGTCTTCTTTCACCTACTAAATTTTGTACTAAGTGAAGATAAAATTTGTTTTGAAAAGAGATAGACTAAACTTTATTTGTCGTTAATTAACTATAAATTTAAAATTACTTTAACATGACTTGGGAATATTAAGATTTAACTTTAAATGACTATACTTAAGTTTATAAATATTATGGTAAATTTAGGTAAAAATTTTAATAATGAATATAAATTCTAAAGTTAAAGATATTTGGTACGATATGATAAGACTATGCTTTTCTATTTAAAGTAAAGGAAGTTGTATTTTTGAAGTATTAAGAATTTTGAAGTATTATTAAGAATTTTAGAGTTTCATGTAACAAGAAAAGAATGAGACTTTATGAAAAATCATAAACTAATATGAATTAATAAAAGTGAAGAACGGTAAGGAGTTTTAACTTTAAGAAGAGGATAGTGAGGTTCAAAATTATTAAAGGCTATCTAGATATAGTAATCCTCACTAGAAATTAAAAAAAGAGAAAAAGAAAAGAAAGGATTGAAAAATCCTAAAAGAGAAAAAAAAGAAAATAAAAATAACTGGGGAGAAGCTTGAGAAGATGCCTAATAAAAAATTGGCTTCACTTGAATCAACTTAAGGAAGGGGTTTTATTACATTTTCTAAACTTGTATTAGAGCTTTCATAGCATTCCTAGTAAAGTCTTCATGAAGTTCTTTTCATATGAATATTCTAAATGTTCTTAATATGACAAATTGCAATTTTTCTTGAAATGAATAGAGATTCAGAAATCTTAAATTTGATTAATAAGTATTCCTAAACTTAAATTTGAATCTATGTTATTAAAGTTTTTTCTTAAATTTAGTTATTCCATGTATTAAACTAAAGTGTAGAAGTTGTAAATAAATCTCTATCCTAAGCCATAAGCTTTTATGTAATAAAAGTGTCACTTGAGGACAAATAACATTTAAGTTTGGGGGATTTTGATGCACCAAAATAATGTACTATTTTAAGTGTATATTTCATGCCTATTTTTTGTGATATTACACTTTAAAGAAGAGTATTTTCATGTTTTTGTTGCAGGTATATCATTTTTAGGTATTTGGAGCAAAAATGTCAAAAAAGATGAAATTTGTAGCCAAAACATCAAGTTTTGGAATTCTGGAGCATGTTGCATTGTTTGACAGAGAGCTGATGCATGATGCACCATAACTGGCACATGATGCGCCAGAGATGACTTTTTTGTAGATTAAGGCTGTTCGAGATGAATTTTGCACAAATTTTTGAAGGAAAACTTGTTCTAAACACCTCTTGGAGTAATTCAATGCATCTAGACACTTTGGAAGGTTATTTTATGAAGGGATATGTGTCTTAGATCAAATGACACATCTTTTGAATTCAAAAGAGTTGACTTTTGGAAAGAATTTTGGAAGGAATTTTGAATTCCTTTTGAAGAGAGGCAATCAAGAATAAAAGAAGAAGACTTTAAGGAGTTGAAGAGGGGGGATGAAAAGGACAAGAAAGTGGGGGTGGCGTGAAAGGCAAGGAGAAGAAGAGTAGATTTTCTTCTAGAGTTGTAATAGGAGAGGGAAGGTGAGAATGTTTTTCTTCATTACACTTTTAAGAAAGAATTGAGTGTGCTTGTGAAGAGAGAAAGACTTGGAGAGAACTTCTAGGGATTTTCTTTGGAAGGATTGTGAGATAGTTAACCCTGTCTTTCAACAACATTTTATATAGCATTCACCTTAATAGTTAATATTTGAACTTCACACTTTACTTTTATTTTTGTATTTTTAAATTATAAAATAATTTTAAGAATTTACTTATAGGTTTTTCCAATGTCTCTATGGGATTGATATCTAGGATTCCGTTAGAGCCCTTTATTTCTTGAGTGATACATATACTTGTGTTGATTTTAAAGGGTATTTGGCAGTTTTAAAATAGTTTTAAAGATAAATTATTTTTATAAAAAGTATTTTTGTTTGGATTATATTGCATGTTTATTATTGTATTTGCTGTGTGTATTTTATAATATTGAAAGATATTTATAAAATTTACACACTAAATCTATCTGCATCAGTACTAGAATAAGCACTGGTTATGACGGGCTGACGACACTAAATCAAGTGCTTTGTGGGAGGCAACCCATAGTTATCAGTGTGCTTATGTTTTAAATGTTATGTTTTTGTGTTTGATTAAGAGAAATTTTGGTAGTATTTTGAATATTAAATGATTTAGTAATGATTCTAAGACCTTAATAGAAGACTTAGACACGTTAGAATTACTATTTGAATCTTAAGCTAACCTATGCTAAATTAAGCACCGGTGCTTACACACCAACATTTAGCTCATAAGCGCAACAATTAACTAAACTTGATAAATTATGTTTCTAGAAGATTTAAATTTGATTTAGTGGATTTTGACGTGGGTTAGTGGTTTGAGAATGTGTCTAGTAGTTTTAGGCTTGGTCCAAATCCTATTAATAGTAGGGATTGAACAGAATTCTCTCCCACTTCAATTTTCACCCTAAAGTCTAAGTGAATACTGAGAGAAATTAGAAAAATGTCTTCTTAGGAGATTGATATGAAGAAGAATGAGGAATCCATGAAGAGAAAGTTCGTTAGTCAAAGTTCGTAGGAGTTATACAACGGTTACCTAGCCATTAGTAGAGAAGGAATAACGGAGATCATCGCAAAGATTGAGGCTAATGTTGCTTCAATTGAAGCAAAGGTGAATGAGAATAACGCACATTTGGAGCATATTGGATGGCAACTTAAGATGAAATTTAGCCATGCAAGTTTTATAGAAGAAGCGGACAAGGCTATGTACTTGAAAAATAAATGGATTGAAGAATACTCAACTAGAGTTCTTCACCATCGTCCGTTCTATCAGATATATATTCCAAATGCACCAAGAGAGAGATGAAAGGCCGGAATTCATTCCACCAGAAAGAGAATAGAATTAAGTTCTAAGTTTAGTGTTTGTTCGTGTTGGGTGTTGTGATGTTAGTATTAAACTTGTTTTTAAGTGTTTCTAATGTTAAATTTGCTTAGTATTTGAAGTTTTTGCTTAGGAATTATCTCATTCAAGACTCTTTGTATTGAGAAATTATGTATCGCAAGTGTTTGTATTTCTTTGTGAATTAGTACAAGTGTTTGTTTATGTGTAAGAGTTTGTTTTATTTTGTGTTGAATCGAATTAGTGAAAATTGGTGAATTTAGAGAAAGAGGAGAGTTGAAGGGGAAGAATATAGTTATTAAGATTTATAAGGCCATTTAAGGGTGGTTGACTTAGGTTAGATGTGCTTTCACTTATAAGTGAGAATATCAAAATTCGTGCTTTGGCGCCTAGGCACCGAAACCCCGCGCTTAAGCGCTTGACAACCCAAGAGGTAGGTGCCTAAGCATCAAACCAGTCAAGGTTAACAGTCGGTTCACTTAAATCGGTTTATGAATGGTTAAAGGTGAAACATTAAGCCAAAAAACATCATTTTTGACCCCTGACGCCATCTTCTTCCCTATGAGTTCGCGATTGCAGATTTAGAGCTTCTTCTACAGTGAAGATTTCTTTAGGAAATCAAGCTAAATTTAATAAATTAGATCTTTTTGAGGAAAGAGCTTCAATTCTATGTAAAAATTTTTTATTTTCACCATGTATTTTGAGGAGATTGGAGATTTGACTGAAAATCACTATTCATGGTGAAAATATGAGTAAAACTTACAGAAAATACATCGAAAATGTAGTTTAAGCTTTTATAAGTGGAGTTTAGTGAATTAGTCTTGAATTTAGGATTTATTGTGAATTTTATGTGAGTTTTAGTAATGGCCCCAAGAATAAAGAGGTGCAAAAAGAAGTCCCACTTCGATTCTAGTAAGTTCATTAGCTTGAAAGCCTAAAGCACTGCAATCGAGAAATTGATTCCTGAGAGATGTTTCAAAAATCTAGGTGGAGCAGTGAAAGATTTAATAGTCAATCAATAGTGGGAACATTTTTGTTGTGGCTACAATTTCTATTGTTCATAAGTTTTAAACTAATTTCCCTGAAGTTGAAGAAGATCAGGTCATGATCCAGGAAAAATTAGTGTATTTCTCCCATGAGGAAATAAATTTGTTATACCAGATGCCCCCTAGTGTGTTATGTTTTTATTCAAATTATAATCCGATTGAGGAGGAGTTGGCTGAGAACATATCTTCATTGACCACGGGAAGAGGACTCTGAAAGATAACAAATGAAAGAAGAGTCAAATTCCCTTTGTCAAAGTTAGATGCCACATCAAAGGTGTGGCACTACTTTATTCCAGTTTGTCTGCTCCCAACTAATCACCTCAATGAAGTTACAAGAGATAGAGTTACTTTGAACCATTGCATTTAGCAATTCAAGCTTATTAACATTGGATCTTTAATCTATCATACTATCATCAATTCTACTGAAGCTGCCACTACTACAGGTTTGGGATTCACATTCTTAATCTTTTCCTTATGTGAGCAAGCTGGTGTTAGATTCTATAGTTGGGAGGAGATACTGCAGCCTCTAAAGCTCATCTCGAGCATTAATGTAAAATCTTATTCACAACATTCAATATTTGGCTGGAGAGGAGAATTTTCTCAAAGTTCAGGTCGTTCTACTTCTCATGCTTCTACTTCACGTGTATCCACATCACAAGTTCAGGCTTCTAGTTTAGATTTGCAGGCTCATCTAATGCAAAAGATGTTAAATAACATCAATTACATTACATATAAGGTATCATACTTGGATAATTTTATAGATCATATGGATGGTTATATGAAGGTACATAGTGACTATGAAGAAAAATTTCACTCATCTTTGGAAAACCTTATCAAGGGTGACCAAAGCATCGTTTTTCCTTCATATCAACAATATCCTTCATATGAGTCAACTGCTTTTTGGAATAATGATGAAAGTGATTACTATGAGGAGGATTAAATTGATAAGTTTAGTTTTTAATCGTGAACTTTTTCTAGTACAGTTGTACTAAACTGTTACTTTGTTTTGTGTTATACTTGTTTAGAATGCTACTATTGTTTGTGTTTTTTTTTTGTTAGATACTGTTGTGATGTATTTATGTTATTATGAGTACTTTTATTTTGTTTTCGTCATAGTTATTGTGTTAACTGTGTTGTCTAGTGTATTTAGTTAATTTGTGTTGAACATAATCCTGGATATTAGAAAGGTTTAGAATCTTACTAATTTTCACTTAAGAAATTCATGTTTAAACTTTCAATTTACTACCAGATATTTTCTTTATGTTATAGTTGTGAATTTCTGTTAGTGTGTTTGTTTGCTTTATGTTATCCTTCACTACATAGAAATCTAATGTATCTCAACATGTTAGGATAAGTTAAAATTTGATCAATTAGTTTATACTTTTATTTTAAATTTTTGTACTTGTATATTTAGGGTGTAAAATTTCATGTAATCATTTCAGTTTTAGTTTTCAATCATGCATATATATAAGTATGATGCTAAAATAATTTATCATATTAAAAATTTCTTTTGGGGAAGGGGGTGAAAAATAATTTCTCAAGCTTGAATTTTATTTGTTCTCAAATTTGCTACAAATAAATTTGATTTTGATTTGAAAAAAATTGTTATGTATATGAAGTTATATTAGGGAAGTAAAATTTTGAATATAGAAATGAGTGAGGGAACATAGTTGAAACCTATAGTAATGAAAAAAAATTAAAGTTAAATTTTTTTTGTGTGGAAATGATAAATTTTGTGTAACTATCTTTAGTTGGAGAAATTGTATTTTTGAAAAATATAGAAGGGTTAGACTTTTTTTTTCAATACTTAAATTTCTTTTATTAAAAATAATTTTCAAAGATATAATTATATTCTTAAATAAATGATATATATCAAAAATTTGCTTTAGGAATGGAGGAGTGGAAATCAAAATCATTAAAGGCCTATGCAGATATAGTAATCCTCATCTGAAAAAGAAAAAGAAAAGAAAAAGAGGAAAATAAAAAGAGAAAAAGGAAAAGAAAAAGAAAAAGTAAAAGCAAAAGAAAGTTGAAAAAGGGAAGAGAAGCTTGAGGGTTAGTGCCTAGTCAAAAACTGGTTCCACATCTGATCTTTTTAAAGTATAAGACTTGAGAAACTCTTAGCTTAAGGATATAATACAGTAAGTAAAATTATCCGTAATTAAAATTTTTAAGTGGAGAAGATAGAATCGCTAAACTCTATTTTTGGAGAATTTATAAATATTTCTGAACTAGATAGGAACTGATATTTTTAGACTTCCTTACATTAAAGATTTCTAAACTCTAAGTTGGTATCATGTACTAAAGTTTTTTTTTTCTAAATTGGAATACTATATTTCTAGATCAAAATTTTAGAATATCCTAAAGAAACTCATTTACATAATCTACTTATTTTTGTTTTAAATGATTGGAGTGTCACTTGAGGACAAGTAACATTTTAAGTTTGGGGGATTTTGATACACATAAAATATATATCATTTATGTACACATTTTTATTGTGCTTTAATGGAAGGTATTTGTGTGTTTTTCTTTCAGGTACAATCAAATGGATGAAAAATGGTGAAAGGAGTGAAAAAGGATCAAGTTTAGAGAAAAAATGAAGAATATGTTCAAAAGAACTATGGCACCTAAGCGCCTAGAAATGGTGCTTAAGCGCCAGGAAAACCAAGAAGGTCGTGCCTAAGCACCACATACCCTGTGCTTTAGAGTCGAAGGTATTTACTTGATGATTCAATGAATTTGGACAAATTTTTGAAGGGGTGTTTGAAGCAACTCTTGGTGAAAATGTGGGATATGTTTAATGGACATAAAAATACTTTCAATTGGCTTTTGAAAGGAGGCAACTCATGGAAGATTCATTGAATGTGGACATATTTTGAAGAGACACCAAAGCACCTTTTGGAAAATTATAAAAGAGAAATTTGATTGGATTGAAAAAGCCCCCTCAATGTCCCTAGAGAGACTCCTACACACCGTTCCCACAACCACACCACCGACATCTCTCTTATAAATTAATTAAGATATCTTTTTAGAGAGAATAAGAATAAGAGAGGAGTTGTATTAAGAGAGGAGTTGTATTGTGTGAGTAGAGAGTATTGTAAGAGAAAGGAAGAGAAGAGATTCAAAGGAACTTCAAGAGTTTGGTGGAGAGGATTTGAATTAAATTTATATCTCTATGACTATATTTGGTTTTAATTTAGACTTATTGTTTATTTACATGATTTATACTTTCAAACTTAAGTGTGTTTGTGTTTTCTCCTTGAATTCTGAGTAGTTTTTCTTATCTTTTTTCTTAAAAATGATAAGTGATTAAGTGTTGGATGGGAGTTATGTGAAATATTAATCTTTAATGTTGGAATAAGTTGTAATGATTTTAAACATTTTACTTCATTTACTTCGTGATTTGGCCAATTAAGATGCAAATATTTGTTGTGAGAACATGTAAGATTCATAAAGTTATTGTCTCAGTCAACTAATGGTAAGATTCACAGGAGATTGCATGGTTGAGAATGTAATTCATATCGTTGAGTGCAAATAAATAGGTAAATAAATATTGATAGCTATAGAATTAGAGCACTTTAGAGTGATAGGCTAAAGCCCCCAATTTGGTTCAGAGTTTTAGGTTTTGATACTAGGTGTTAACCCCTATGTGGAGAGGGAAGAGGGAACTCTAAAGAGAGAGCTAGTATCTTTCTTAACTAGCCCGTCTTCAATACTATTAAAACTTTAAATTAATCAATGTTCTTTATAGCATTGCTAGTAAAGGTAAGGAATATTATTGCTCTTATTTGACACAACACAATTTGAATACTTTTACAACTGAATTTCTATACTTGTTACTGATTCATGATAAGGAAAAAGATATGTTATTTATATTGCCTTCATCTTATAAATATCTAGTTAAATTTAGTTAGTCGTTTACTTTATTTTAATTTTTATAAATTATCCAAAAGAATTAAACTTTCATTCATATTATAACATCTTTAGTTTGAGTAAGAATATTTTATAAAGTATAATTTGTTATATAATTTCTACTAATTTAGGGTGTGTTTGGGGCAGCTTATCAACTGTGGCGGCATTTTAAAAATGTCACTTCCTTGTCTTCTGACAAGCTTATTTCAAAGCACAGTTTTTTATTTTCAATTAAATTTGGGTCACACCTAAAGCCCCACAGTCCGATGTTTCCTTCTTATCTTATGTTATTTCCCTCTTCGTGTACCATTTCTCACCCAAAAACCCTCGCCCACTTCCCCTTCCTCTCGACTCGCCCTAAAACCCTCACCCACTTCCCCTTCCTCCCGGCTTCGCCTAGAAACCCTCACCTTTGTGATCCACCTGTTAGCGATACGATTGCAATTAGAGCTATTTGGGAAGACAACTACAGGGTCGTGGAACAATAGTGCAGCTTGATTGAATGGAAGAGGCCATGCCTTTGGCTGCTGGTTCGTAGTAAAGTAGTATGTGTGGCTTGAGCTAAAGCAAGGGTGAAGCGTGCATGTAATCAGAGCTATGTAGGATGGAAATTTAGTTCTTCATGAATGCTCCATGGGGTTCTACTCACAAGGGAAGAGATGGGAGGGCTAATGAGCAACGCCTACAACAGGGATTTTGAAGACAATGTGGAGCAAAAGCTCCATTACTGTTCGGAATGGCATAGATACAGTCTTAAGAGGAAGGTACAGTTATTTCCTTTCACATGAGATTTTTTTGATACACAGACTAGGTTTTTGAAGCCGATTAATAATCTTTGAGAATAGACCTTTGGGTTTTCTTTTTCTTCTTCTTTTTTCTGAACTTCTTTCCATCTAGCTATTATTGGTTGGAGAGAAATTTTTCATATGTTAAGATGGGCATCAACTAGGCTGCACAATTTGTTTGAAATTAAAGTATGTTATGTGACTATTAATGCAATGTATTCCAGATTCGGATAGAGATGCATAGGGTATGTAATTGCAATTATCTGATTTTTTTTATTAGTTATTTCTTATTTTTCTACAGTAAAGATTTCTTTGTCTGAGGTAGTTTCTTTGGTGGATCCTCTTAAATCATATTTTGTGTTACTTTCATAGAAATGCAGATTTTCTTAATTTGGTTTCTTGAACCTGTAGCAATTTCTGAAGTTTTGGAGTTAAATATGAAAATACATGAGAATTAGGTGGTTTGTATGTAAATTCCCCTTATTATGATTTTCTTTGAAGTTTTTTACTAGCATATTAGGGAATAAAAAATATAATTTTGCTCATCATCCATTCTTATTTTTGTTTCAACATAATAATTTATTTTAATTTCTTGCTTAGACAATCAAAAGGATGCTTGGTTAATTTTAGAATATATTGATTGTTTGATACTTTACTTGTTGTTTTCTATGTAGTCGTTAAAGTTCTAGTGTAAAAAACAACATTGCTTCTGTCAGAGTGTTCTTGTATCTACAAAAGTTGCAAATCAGCTGTTTTCCAAACTCACAAAACCAAACAGCTAAACAGTTTATCCAGAACTCTTCATCACAATCCCTTGAACCAATTTGAGTCATCAATCAAACCAATCCAAAACCTTAACCCAATCTAAACCCAAGTCTAGCTCAAATGTCCTAAAATTGATCGTGGCCAAATTCCACTAAATTGAACTACCAAATTAATTTAAAATCACCCAAATCTTTTTCCAAACTTCTCATGACAATCATCCATGTCAACGGGATCAATCACTAGACCTAAATGGTAACCTAAGTCCAACCTAGACCCTAGTTCAAACCAAAACCCTAATTTTGAATCTAAACTCCAAATTGACTCAAATCTTTTACATTAACCAATCTAAACCCTCTCCTAACTTGGTTAGCCATGTAGGATGCTAATCAAACCACCCTAGATGTAATATTTGAGCCATGGACCAAGGGTCCCTAAAATTAAGGAGATATGCTCCCCCATGCAGTTAACTATCTAACCTCCAATATAATCACAATTAAGACTTTCCTGACCCTCCCTGACTCAGCTAGCCACGAAATCACCTCTAGGCAGCCACCTTAGTAGCCAGAAAGTTCAAATTTGAGGAGACCTTCCCTCTTTTAAACCCAAAATTAAACCCATCAACTATGACACTTACCCATTGGATGCTTGCGCCACTCAGCCCTATACCTCGGCCTTCTTGCACCAACCAAACAGAACCTGAGGCCCTCCTCTTGGCCATGGCTATAAGAAGCCCCATTTTTGGACAACTTCAAAGTGTGCCAAAATGCGTGGGGAAACTCTGCCACTTTGCTTCCAAATCCTCTCTAAGCTAGCTTGAGTTCATTGAAACGATTTTTCCCCACTGAAATCAATTACCTGAGCTCAATCTTGAGTTCAAAATCCAGGATGTTTTTTGTCAACCCATTAAACTCCACCAAAGCTTAAATTAAACCACCCAAAAGCTTCCTCAGACCAGACGAGGAAGTTTCCCATCAAAAACCCCCTCTGTTGAGCACTCTAACCCACTTCTAGACCAAAGCCCAAACACCCCTTGATTGAAATCTTGCTTAGGCTCAACCGCAATTCAAATTGGTGCTCGGAGGAGCTTCGTGGAGTCACAATGAATGTTCATAACCAATATAATTGAGGCCTCACCTCCATGGCCAAGGTATAGGTCAAAAACCCTAAAATCATACTTGATCTCTTCAATTGTGAAGAGAATATTAATTTTAAACATGTCTATCACTATGGATGTGTTTGGCTTTACTAGATGAAGCTATAAGAACAAACCGTGAGTGATTTGGTTGAGTATCAAGTGAGATCGATCGAAGCATTTTAGTGTGGACGGTTCTTAGTTTAGAATAGATGGGGACGATAAACGGATGTCGTTCATTTGCACGTGTATCGATCTAATGTTGGAGGAGGAGTTAGACGAATAAATGGTTCATAAAGTGTGTCTTGTGTGGTAGCTGATGCGGATGGTGACATCCAGTAGCATGACGATGAGTGGAAAGTTCAGAGCATTGTAGTTTGACGTGTATAAGTCGGAAAATGTGTTTTTTTTTTAATTTAATTCCAGATCTTAGAAAATCCAAAACTTTGTGTAGAAAAATTAGAAAAATAAAATAAAATAACCCTCTTACTCAGTGAACCGAGGAAAAATATATGGATTAAAAATAAAAGTTATTTGACATTTCTCTTATTTTTAATTAATTAAATACTCTCTCATTTCTTTTAATTCTAATTAAAGATCTATTAATCGCCATGGCTTGAAACTTTAGGGGTTGATTTCTCATGTTAATAGAGATGTTCTCTAATTTCTCCAAGGTTAGAGAGCATCTCTAACTTTGAAACCCTAATTTTCAAACCTAGTTGTCTATTTTTCATAAAATATGTATATAAAATAAAATCTAAATCAAAAAAAAATATGGGACTTATTTTGGTAGGTTTCCTATGGTTAGATAATATTAGGAAAAAATATAAATTAAGTTTAAATGTTTATGTAAATTACTATGGTTACTCAAATCATAAAAACTTACTAAAATTAAAATGAAAAAAGTAATATTAAAAAATTAACAAAAAATGCTTCAACAGTGTAAATAATGATTATTTTACCTCACTATAAAAAACTAAAACTCATTTGAATTAGTTTGAGCACTAAAGTCTATTTTCTAAGGCAAATGGTATTTTTGCATTAAAATAATTATAATATATTAACTATAATTAGGAAAATTATGAAAAGTTTTTTTCTAGGTTTCTTCTGTTCAGGGACACTTAGGAAAAATAAAATTTATTTTAAAATAATTTGTTCATTTTTAAGTACTTTTTGAATTTCAAAATAATAAAAAAATAAATAAAATTACAAAATTATAAAAATGCTCCAAAATGTTCTTATTTATTTCTTGATCATTTAGGACACCTTAAAATTTTTTCCTAATTTTTCTAATTTAGTTACATGTTTTTAAATGCCAAAAATGTATTTTCCTTAATTTCTTATTAAAATAAGTATAATAAATAATATAAGAGTCATAAAAATGGAAAGTTTGTTTCTCTGAGTTCCTTGGACTTAGTGAGATTTAATAAAAGTATAAAAAGTGATTTTTGAAACTAAACTATATTTTATACTTTTAATCATTAAAATCAATATATAATTATAATAATGAAAATATAATTTTAAAAATTATGAAATTTTGTCCAAGTGGTCCACTGACCTAGGTGAACCTCCAATAATCTTCCTATGAATGAGAACCTTACTTTGATTAACTAAATAAATTAAAATTTTAAATCCTATTTTGTGAGTTAAAAAAATATATAAATTAAATAAAAATTAGAAAAATCACATTTTCTTCTATGATTCTTTAATTGAGCCATGAGTTGGGTACCATAAAAATTTCAAAGTCATTTGAGTTATATTTCATAGGTGATGAAGTGGAGAGCCCTAGGGGCAAAATGGTAATTTTGGATTTTGATGCCCTAATTAAAATTTAGGACTAACCAAAGGGTAAATGGGTATATTTTGATCATAATGAAATCTCTTTGGATGTTTGAAATATAATGGGTTAAGAGGTAGAAAACAATTTGCCACATTTTCATGATAAGGGTAGAATTGTAATTTTATCAATTGTTATGACTCGAAGGTTAATTCAATTGGATGACCCTAAAGTATTGGACTTAAGTTAGGAAAATAATAATCACTTATTTGAAGCCCATTATTGGTGATTAGATGATAGTATGATCCGTTAATAAGAATAGATCTTATTTAAATTAGCATTTTGATAATTAAAAATTCATTCATGAAATATTAAAGGACTTTGTAGTCAGCTAGGCTAAATCCAAGATTGTTTAATGAAGTTTAGAAAATATTATATAACTAATCAAAAACATTCTAAAAACACTACAAGTTCGTTTTTTTTATATGGAGTATAAAATTTTTAATGACTCTAGGTTTGTCCTTCGGGGCATTTACTCACATAACTTTTTAAATAAAATGTTAAGTGACTATTAGGTTACCCCACTTATAAGAACAATTAAAGAATCAAGGATTAATGAGCATAGGGTGTATTAATTCATTAAAACTAAATCTAAATTTTGACGTTTAATTGAAAATTTTGACAAGATCAAATGAACTCAAAACATTTCAAATGATTTTAAAAGTTGTTTAAGATTATGTTCGAAACATTTTAGATTCCTTTGGATACTTTGAAGGACAATTGAACTTATTATTCTTTGTTCAAGAAAATCATCCATTAAAACCTTTACGGATCCACCAAGTTATGACCTAGGACTCGGTAAATATACCTTCAATTGGTCTCTTGCTTTCCATTCTTGCAATTTATTTAAATGTCCAGCAAAATTATATTTTCTAACATTTCAACAGGAGTGTGAAAAGATGACAAGTAGGCATTTACATTTTTGTAATGAAATTTCCTTTCCTTTTACTTCATTTCCTACCTGTACTTGCTTCAATTACAAAACCATTTTTCAAAATTAGACAAAATTTTCAAAGTTAAAAAACAAAACAACAATTTCATAACACATCTTAGTAAATTTATGAGATTCTCTCGGATGAGGTAACCCACGGTTGCTAACAAGATCTTTCTAATTTAAAAGAGCTTAACAACTTGTATAAGCTAAGTAAATTCAAAAGAAAATAGTGGTACTAGAACGAGGGAACTGTAGGATCCTAACCGGTGTTGCTCTAATCAACTTTAAACTCCCCTTATGGTCATTGAACAAACTTGTCATTTAAACCCTTGAATGTTTAGACTTTAGGACTGCTACTTTGCTGAGGAGCTTAGAGCTAACGCTGTGGGCAGCATGGCAAGTGGATCTATAACAACAATCACTTCTTTATAATTAAATAATAAGCCATAGGATTTTGAGATCGTTTGCCTAGTACAATATAAATCCTTACTTTATCTTTTGGCCTATTCACAATCATGTTGAGCAATTTAAGCCCTAACTAGTTTTAGGATTTTGAGATCGTCCTTTGTTATGAAATAAATCATCATATCTTCCATGTTATTTGTATGACTGCGTCATGCAAATTTAAGCCCTAAATAATAATAATTGGTGGGACGAAACATTCAATATTTTTCTTCTCAAAATTGAAGCCAAACCATAGAAGAGCTTGGGAAGTTATTGAGGTTCTCCTTAGGATCTGTGACAACCCCTAATTTTCTCCCTTTAGATTCCATGACGATGTTCCAAATTTGAGCCTTTCTCATTTGACACTCCTTAGTATAATCTTTGAAAAGTCTTATCCTTTAAAATTTTTAATAAAATATTTTTTGATCTAAATCAAGAGTTTTCTTAGGTGACCTTGGTCATTTAAAATGTAATTAACTATAGGTGCTTGCCCTTATAGGAAACTTTAAGAAACTAACTTAATATAAATCCTATCTAATCTTTCATATTATATTAGGGAACTTGTCGATCAGCATAAATAGTTTCACAAACTAAAGTGGATGTCATATATTCTTTAGTTTAATTAATCGAGCTGCACCAACAACATCAATATGAAAGAGAGTTCTAATGAAGATGAGTCTGATGAACAGATGATGATGATAAAAAAGAAGAAACTACAGTTTGATATCTCATTGGAAGATGTGGTGAAAATTAAATATGAGTCAATATGTTATCAGGTCAACCACTACGTGCACACCATGACCATTACTCTAATTCACCCTAAAAAGATCGAGAGTCTAGCGGTCAAGGAAGTCTGGAGTGTTGGTTTTAAACCGATCAAGTTCTACCATACTTCTCCTACTGCTAGTTTTGAAATTCATGTAAATTTGGAAGAAAATGATTATAATGAAATGGAATTACCATTTGGTTACTTTTCTCCTTTTGTTCAAAACTTAATTCAATAGGGATAAGTTCCAAAGCAAATACCGAAAGATAAACTACAACTCTTTGAAAGATTATGGAATGTTAAAGGTTGAACTCTTGATCCCAGTTGAATATAGTTGCATAAAATTTATAAAATTGACTTCGCTTTACAGCGGTGCCAAAAAATTGATGTGATTTTTTATTAATAATAACTTTAAGCACATAAGATTGGGATTCAACACAAGTATATGTATCATTATCAAGTAATATAACACTTTCTATTTAAGTCCCAAATATTGATCCCACAAGGAAGGTTTAAATTTTAAATGATAAATTACCTAGAAAATTCACAGAAATCAAACAAAATTACTATCACTAATTTTGAATGTGTAAGATACTAAGAAAACTAAAAAATTAACTACTAGCCAAACTTCAATGTAGAGTTTAAAAATAATAACTACTAAACTATACTTATGTGATGAAGTTTCCTTTTATAAAAAAGCATCTTTCCCACTAAAATGAGTTTTTGGTTAAATGAGATGAGATAAATGGTTTAAATATGTATTGTGCAAAATAAGAGCAATTTTAATTCTCTACCCTGATTCAGTGTTATAGAAATTCATTGGCTATTCTTAGGTTTAGTCCCTAAATCTGTGGCTAGACC